>NC_090205.1:13937500-14237500 GCF_033026475.1 Channa argus
AAGACACATGTGCATAAACCACAAAAATCCAAATAAATTGTGTTATTAACAAATCTTGAGTGTCGTCGTTGTGTCCAGAGCTCTTATACTGTAGGTGCACCAACAATGGATTCAGTCACTTTGGAAAACCAAATCTACAACAATCAACAAATGTCTGACTTAAAAAAAAGGGTCAGGCTAGATTGGTAACTTGAGGAGTTGTGGATCTGCATCATTTGGAACCGTTAACATCTATAATATCATGTCCTTTGAGTGTTTTATTAACATTTACCATCTACAGGTGTATGTCCTATAGTTTCAGTACATAAAGATTTTTTTTTAGTCAATGTAATTCAAATCTTTGACCGAAAGTAGGAGGTTGAATCATACAGTAGATATTTATATTAGACTATCTAAATATATCTGATGTCTATGACTAAATAATATTTAAGTGATGAATAGTGCAATTTAATAGTCAGCAGTCAATCTCTTGTCTTTCTATGCTCAATCTTTTCAAACTCTTATTAACATATTATATGAAACGATGCTATTGAGTTACAGAATGTGACTCTCAAATGATTGCACATTGCCCAGAAGCTCAATGTCAGTGTGTGTGTGTGTGTGTGTGTGTGTGTGTGCGCGCGCATGCTTTTTTGGGTTCCTGGAATATAAACTTGTTTAGCCCACGTATGATTCCTGGAAGCGTGCATAAATAAATAACTTATTTTCATCAGCTTCTGTCAGCATAGTGAATGTCATAAGGGGAACTCCGGTGAGAGAGGAAATGGGGTTTGTCCAGCAGCACTTAGATGCATGACTCCAGGCACCCCTCTTCCTCTTGGGGTTTGCTGCCACTTTCCATAATTTCATCAGCATCAAAGCAGATGCCATATGCAGGTTTCAGCTCCACAGCCCTCTGTTGTCTGAAGACTATGTGTCTGCTGAGGGTCTTAACTCTCCCGCTCGGGAAATATACAATATTGATCGCTAGATTTAAGTTTCAACCTAATAGATATGTGTCATTAATTGAATCTGAGTGTTGAAAGTTGTGTGGTTATTTGGTTTGAGAAGGAGATATAGGAAGGCAAATATTATAGTGATATTATTTACTTATTATTATTATTATTATTATTATTATTATTACTGCATTGTAATTGAGTAGTTAGCAAAAAAATGTTTTGGCTTTGGTACAAAGCCAGAACAAACAAGATTCAAACAATACAGTGTTGTTAATTTATATAGATTCTCTTTACCATCTATTTAGCACCTGGCTCTGTACTCCCACCTACTCAGAGGGTATATGTGTGTTTTCGTCTCTTTATGCAGAGTTTGTGATGAGTGGTACTGTAGCTGACAGTAGCTGGCCAGCCCACACACACCTGACACCACAGCCTGTGTGTCACAATGAGAGGGCACTGTCTCGACTAAGACGAGACAAGACCATATGAGAAGAAAGACAGGAATATCTACAGCAACTCAGTTAAAGAGTACAGCATCACCTTAAAAAACATGTTCCAACCATGCAGCCACATTTCCTCTAGTTTATTATTAAATGTGCGAATATATGTATCAACTAACATGTTTAAATATTCTGATTGTTTTCACCATAATACATATTCCAAGACCAGGGAAAATGGCTGGAAATATTAGACTAAATAATGACTGGAACAGAAAATTGTTCTCTACGTTGCAAATTAAAAAGTCAGGGGTCTTGTTTGCTAATCAGTTGTTGGCCCTCTTCTGACCATGAACACCATGGTGCTGCTTAGCCAAACAGAATATCAATGTGACCCTTCCCTGTACAGTTGAGCTTTTTCATTCTTATTACCCACGCCCATTGGTGTCAGTTGTTTTGTTGGAAGGTTGTTTAAAATTGGGCACAGTTGTACATGGATATGAAAGTGGATTATCTCCTCTCTCAGCAGTCATTATTGAGGTGCCCCTGAGCAAAGCTCTTAACCCAAAATAACTCCAAAGAACCTGCCAACCATAGAAGATGTACTGTATCTTACTGGCCAGCAGGTGTGGACGTGTGTGACTAGATGAATGCAAAGCTGGACAGTGCTTAAAAGGGCATGCTTGCTCAGCAAAACTGTATTTTAAGTGTAGGATTCAAGTAGAAATGCATCAGTTAGAAAACTGGATATTGTAACTTCCACAAATGAGAAAACAGAATCACAAATTATGAGGTCTTTGACTTCTCTTGGATGACCTATCTTTATTATTACTTAAGAGCCGAGATTTTATTTTGAATGCTGTGCTCGACATTTATGACTCTCAAAAGGCATGCACCAGGAATTAAATGGAGACGTAAATGGTCAGCCGGTCATGGCATAGCACTCAAAGCAGCCCTCTGTAGACCAGCATGTTCAGAGGTTGCATAACAAGCTTCGTGCCTTTTTATATTACATAGTTCCAATAATCACAGGGTGAGAGATGGGCTCCCTCTTTGAATTAGCTGCAACCTTGTAGGAGAGGACACAGAGTGTCTCTGCTGGACATAACGGGTTGTTTATGCTAGGGAAAATAATACCAATCTGACAATCTGATTTTAGCAGGAATATGTTGAACAAAGATTGAAATCATTAACTTTCTCCCAGTGCATTCAACTTTTCCTGGTGCCCTTTTTTTGTTTGTGGCCCTGAAATCAAATGCTGCATTAATGAATTGTGAAATTGTTACTGCACACAAATGTTGTTGCACAGTAATATGAATGGCAGTACTTAAAAGTAAAACTATATCTATATATAACAGTTTGGGTAAAATATCTCAGAATTTCAGATGTTATATTCACGAGAATTAATGCATTTTCAACTAGGTACTTGCTATTTTCAGCAATTGCTCAATACTTCAGCAAAAACTGATCCAATTGGAAAAAAGCGTTTTGCATTTTTCCACTTGCATGTGGGTTTTATATATATAAAAAAAATTATCAAATTCAGCACCAGTTTTTCAACCTTAGGTCAAACAAATTTTATCCTGGAGCTCGGCAGTCCTACTTCTATATCTTGCAAATCTCTTGTTGTCCAGAAGGATTTATTTCACTCAGTTGTTTTCTGAACTAGATCGGTACAGCACCTCCAGGTAATGTCCAGAGAAGTTCATGGCTGAAAACAGCTTGTGTTTACAAGATGTTGCTGTAACTGCCAAGTTTTATTGTATTGATTCTTAAGCACTCTCCTCTGATGCCCTGATTATGCCTATAGATGCTTGTATCTACATGGTGTTTCTGCATTGTGCATAAAATTGTTCAACACAGATTTTAAGATAATTAGCCAAAGTTCATTTAAAAAAAATAATAATTTAAGCAATTTCCTTTTGCTATAGACACTTTGTGTTGATGGAACTTTATCTACATTACGCTTTTGATTACCTTGTTTGTGTACACACAAACGTGTGATTCTGTTTCCACATGTGTCAAATTGGTCCAGAAAGCTGGTGTTGTATGATGGGATGTATTTGCTCAAATTTTGTGAACTGTGGTGAAAAACCTACTAGTAATTACTTTGCAGTAATTACATCTGCGGCCTACTTACCGTAAATAATTCTGCAGCCTACTTCCCACTGGGTCTGCACAGTAAATGTCATCCCATCCACAGCTACCTCAACTGGTCATGTTCTTAACACCAAATCAAGATGTCTCCAGAAGCAGTGCGGTCTGCTTCTAAATTAAACACTTGCAACTTGCCTTTTCCCATCATCCAACTCTAAGATTTAAAATAGGAGCAGTCTGTTTGAAGATTGCTGAAATAGAGACTACTGACATCTCTGACATCTAGGAGAGCATCCATCAGAAGGCTTCTGTGAGAGCAGGCAGCTGTGAAACACACCAGGCTTTCTCTTTATCACAGAGAGAATGGCTCTGTGTAACCTCTGCACTGCTCTGTGCGCACAGTGAGAAAATGCAGCCAAACTGAGCTTTATCAGCAAAATATAATGAACTCTGTGCAAGTTAGGAGTATTAGAATCACCCCCGACCACGATTCCAGAATCTTTGTCCTCAGTTTGTAGCTCTTGCACTTGTTTATTTAAATAAACTTCTTGGTTACTAAAATATGTTAAGAATTTATGTAAGCTTTCCTGTTAGTTATAATCTCAAGTATTATCACATGCTCCATCTCTTTAAATTTCATTAATTTCATTGTCATTATTTGCATATATTAGGAGGTCATCTATAATGAAATTATTGATCCGTATTTTTTAAATAAATTATAATATCCCAGCTGAAAATTTGGGCAAATAATTAGTCTGCATTGGATGTTTTTTAAGCTGAACTTTTTTTTTTTTTTTCAGTTGGAAGTTATCACTATGCATATTTCACAGCTACACTGAGTATTTTCATTACCGAATACAAAATGCTGAAGCACAATGCTTCATGCTCTGTATATTGTAATTGTAGTCTTTCATTCACTGCATATACAGTAGCCCTCTGAATATTGAAAAGATAATGTAGCCAACACCACATGTCCTGCATACTATATGTACAATTGAAAGAAAAAGTCCCATTCTGAGAGGATAGATGAAAAACATACGTGAAAGAAAGGTAATTGTATCCAAACCTCAGAGGACGCCTTACAGTTAACACACTGTGGTATGTGGCAAGATGTGCTAATGAGCATGAATTAATTGTGGTAAGAATAGAAAAAGCAAGTCTTCAATAAGCACGAAGCACATGTCAGGTACAATATCTCCATGGAAGACATTTATGCAGAATTTGAAAACAACATTTTTGCCGGGGCAAATGGGACATTTACCCTTTAAGCTAACATCATATGAGATATAACAGATACAATATGCATTGGTCTCTATTAGATAATGAAATTTAAAAAATAAAGTTCTGTTTTCATATTTATCATATGTTACTTTTTGTTAGTTTGGAACAAATAACCAGGATGAGATTTGGTAGATGTCACTGTGAGTCATGCTATGTTGTTTCCTTGCCTCTGTAATCTGTAATTTCACCTGCATTGCTGAGCACTAATGACCACTTCAAATCCATTACAGGTTTGTCAGGGCCGTTCTGATAAGTGACTGTAATGTGCATGGCTCAGAGGTGCCAGATGGATCTTTTAGTGGCGATGTGGTCAGCACAACGCCATGAGACCTACCTCGCATAAAATGCCTTACAGATGCCTATTCAGAATGTATTGTGAGATTTACATGAGTGACAGTTGGGTGTCAAATGTAAAATATATAAAATGTGGTTTACAACATATGCATAACAAGGATCTGGAAAAAACACTTGTAGTAACGTGGTTTGTGGTATTTAGCTGACACTCTTTTACAGAGGCAACCCACGTAGCTCATTATTTTTAATTATCCCTGCCTTTTTTATGTGTGGCTGCTGGCTTTGTCCACACTGTCACTGCTAATTCCATTAGCCCACAACACCTCAAAGCTGCACTGAACAATATTTTTATATTAACAATGTCTCAGATAACTTTGTGGAATGTGAAAGGTGTTGCTCAAAGTGACAAATCCACAGGGAATAATTACCCACCCTGTAGTTATGTCTGCTCATCAACCCTTTTCAGGGTGTAGCAAAGCTGTTTTCAGTAACAAATCTCTGATAAACCCACCATGCACTGCATGCCCACCACCACCAAATAGTGGGCAGGCAAAAAAGTTAGTGAGCAGCTGCTACACACTGTACAGCACTTAATTCCTCTGAACCACAAAGAACCAGATTTTTTTTTTTTTTCCTTCAAAAGTTATCCTGTACCAAAACAGAACTACAAGCAGAGTGAATATTTGTTGGTTAACGGAACAGGGCTTCAAAGACATGCTAATATTTCTGTTGAATGTGTAACTTCATCAACGAATGTCATTTTAAAGGTTTGGATTGGACCTAATGCCCCATAAAAGACACAAACATCAGAATATAAAGCACTTTTAAACCCATTACCCTTTACAGGACTAATTATTCCTGACTAGTGTTGAATTATTTCAGTTCAGTAAAATGTGCAAAGTTTTGAACCCTATTTAAATTTTAATATTGGCCCTTGAAAGCTAGGACTATCATTATGGATAGCAGATGGCCAGAAATATTATCATCTCATTGCTTTTTCTGGTGAGTCATAGAGGTGGTAAGGAAAACAGCAAGTGGTGCCTGTAAAGAAGAGTGCAAAATGCTTGAAACCTACACAGATAAACTGCTTTGAGTCATCTTGATCCTATTAAAGGATAATTCATTGCACTTTATGTGACAGCCTTATAACGTCAGTGCAAATCTGTGCACAGGAAATCATTTAGGACTTTGTTGTTGTTGTGCTTTTGGGTGTTTACAGGTGAGACCTGGACAGAACAAACACGGCACACTGCAAACACATAACTTATTGCTTTTCAGACAAATACGATGAAGGGTGCCGGTTTGTTGTAAAAAGCATTTTACTGGAGATTAAAATAAACAAAGATGTGAAGCCTCTCAACATAAGATGCCCTAATTGATATGCTGTTTTTGGTCTTTTAGGCTATATTTGCTGCTGGCAATCCAATCGAGCAGACTTACTTTTAAATTGTATTCTTTTGTGCAATCAGGCACATTCAATGTAATGTTTTTGTTTGTTTGTTTCCGTTTTAATCACAAATGTAGCAAAGCTTCCCTTGGCACTGTATAAAGGCACACATAAGCAATGTTCTGAATAATCTATACCAATATAGTCACACAGAAAAAAATTGCACAGTAAATGACACCTTTTCTTCTCTTAAACCAGAATTTTTCCTGGAGCTGCTGGAGAACACAGAGAGGTCCCTGAATGAGATGTTTGTGAGGACTTATGGGAAGCCGTACATGCAGAACTCTGAGGTCTTTGAGAACCTGTTTGCCGAGCTGAAGCGCTACTACACTGGAGGGAATGTTAACCTGGAGGAAATGCTTAATGACTTTTGGTCGCGGCTGCTGGAGCGTATGTTCACACTGCTCAACTCCCAATATGTCATCACAGAGGACTATCTGGAGTGTATCAGTAAGTACACCGACCAGCTCAAGCCCTTTGGAGACGTGCCCAGGAAGCTCAAGGCTCAGGTTACCCGGGCATTCATTGCTGCACGCACATTTGTCCAAGGACTCTCTGTTGGCCGGGAGGTGGCCCAGAGAGTGTCTAAGGTAAATCTTCCTGTCCATTTTAGCTCCATGTAAGTATTAGTGAATTGTTTTGTTAAGCACAAATCCATATTTATCTGTTAGAAAATAATCGGCATTTGACCGCAGCTGAAATTAATTTTAATTTTTTTTTTTTATTAATTTTCGATGTGCAATAAGCACACAATTCCTCCTGGGTTTTTCTTACCGTGATAATTTTCTAACTAGTGTGAGCTCGCTTGGTGCATGTCTTCAGGAAGTTTGGGGCTCAAGGCGACTCGTTCTTGTAATATTTAAAAAAAATATATTGTTCAAGAGGAAAAACCCAGACAGAGGAGTGAATACAATATCCAATCATTGTTTGTTGCCCCATTGCATAATATGTGTTCATCCAGTTTACATGAGCCAATAATGAGGCTGTATCCTTAGTATTCTGTTTGATGCGATACAATCTTAATGTAGCTTCTGCAGTATATCGTACTGCGCTAGTAGAGTGTGTAACTTATCATGTACAAACTAAGATTAAAGGAAAATGCAAGGGGCTAAGGCTCGGACTTAGTCACACTCAACATCAGCAGGGCTCTTTGTACATGCCTTCTTTTGAGTTGAGAGAAGCAATGATGAGCACTGTGCTGCAAATCCCCAGCCATACTGGTTTTATTTCATTACTGTATTGATATCAGTTGGATTAGAAAATCAACACTCTTATAAATATTTATATGCTGGATGTACAGCATATAAACAGAATCCATGAAACCTACAATTATTAAAGACATGAATACACCACTGTTCTCTAAGAAATCCAGCATTAATTTTCTATCAGGGCAACCATAGTGCACCCATTGAACTTTGAGTGTTCCCTTCACTGTGTGTCAGTTCCCCCCTCACCAGTAGTAGTGTTGAGTCTCATTTACAAGCAGCTACAGAGGATGTGTTGTTAGCATTTACTGAGTTACACCCTGCATTTCTTACAAGCCAGCATGTCCCAGCTTCACCTCTTGACATTTCAGAAGGACCTGAGATCCAGGTCATGTGTCTGGGACTGCAGCCTTTTGATCCCCAGGGTATGAACAAATCTTGAGGGATTGGGTGTAAGCATAATGGAATAAGACACCCTGCTAGGGGTGTCTGTTGCACACAGTGTCTAAGATGTGACATCCATGCTTATTGCTGCTGGGATATATATTGAATTAAGGTAGATGATGGAGTACATTATTTCTTTTCACAGCTTATGAGACAAAACACACAAAACCCAGCAGAGCTTTGAAGAAGCAATATCTCGTGTCTGGGGTCTGCTTCTCACAAACAAAGCTCAGACATATTCCAGATTATTACCCAGAGAGTATATCTGCTTTTGTTTGTTTAAAGCATATTACTCTTACAATCATCTGTCTGGCTGATTGCTGAAATATTTAAATTCTTACATGGGAAACAAAAGAATATTTTAATTATTTAATCACATAACACACTATTTTAATTATCTCTTAATTCTTATAGACATTTGAGAATGAAACTGACACATGCAAATATTCTAACTATGTTTAAGACAAAGTATGTTTTGTTATTATTATTATTTTGGTAACTTTAAATGTGTGTGTGAAATTTTTTAGATTTAAAAAAATATATATATCTCAAACTGTTGAACTGCTGAAATGACTGAATATGGAATAATTCTACCCCTACTATTACAGTACACTACCTCTATTACTACTGATAATAATAATAGGCATTATTTTTATTACTACTGCTGTCCAGCACCTCTGTCAGCTGTGATGGACTTTGACAAGAGCAATTTTACAATATTCTGTGTTAGTATGTGGCAAACCATGCTATATTCTGTGAGTTGGTGTGAGGGTTGTTGGTCAAGGCAGGTAAATGTGAGCTTTCCTTGGAACCTAAATCTGTTCGGCTACAAAAATACGTCACATCCTCTTTCTGTCATTCTCAACACTGGGATGAGAAAGAATGAGAATTTGAGGCAAATCAAACATTAACACACATCACCAAGATCAGGTAACTTCTACAATTTTCAGCCCCAGAGAAGGTCATCCATGTTTTTATCTCATCCTGGCTTAACTGCTGCAGCTGGCTGTGTACTGTTACTCTGATCTTAGTAGGAACGACTTTTTCTGGCAACACCTTAGATAAAATGCTGCTGCCAAACATCACATTTCAAGAAAACGGACCACAATTAACCTGTCTTTGATGCACTGCATTTGCAGTACTTACCTGTTTAAATATTTATTTCAGGATATCAATTATTGTTTTCAAAATATTGTTTGTCTGCTAATTTAACTTATTAGAAATTAGCTTATTATCTGCCTAATATCTGCTGACGCGGTTCTTTATCTTTCAAGTCCAAAATCTCGACCCTTTCATAAAGAGTAGCTGAACGTTTAATGTCCAGGACCCTCAGGTGAAAAAGTTGTGTGTTCTACAACATAAAACTCTGCTTTGCTTTTTAAAATTTGAATTGTAATTTTCATCTCATTCTTTTTTGTTTGTTTTGACCATCTGTTGCTGCGGTGCGCTGTTCCTGTTTAACTGCAAATTATCTCAAAAAAGTTTTTTTTTTAAATAAAGTTTTTACAGCCAGATGCCACTCAGAAAACCTTTTAACAAAGTTTAAACATTTTCTCACTTTAACAATTTACTTTAACTTTTCATACTTGAACATTTTGCTTCACCACATCACTATTTGGTTGTACAGTAGCTAAATCATATGAACAAAACGAAGCCAACCATCAAAAGATTTGATGGTTGCAAAACTTTTGTTTTATGTTGATGAAAACATACAAATTACATTTTTATATATATATTATTTCTTGAATGACCTCTCTGCCTTTGGTTGGGGTTAGAGAAACATTTTGTTCTCGCATAATAAAAAAGGATTTAACAGTTACTTCACATAACGCATTGTTGTTGTTAAACCTACAAAAATCCAAAGGGCTTTTTCTTAATTGAACTGAACTGGCATCTAAGGTGTAACAGACATTATCTGTCTGGCACAGTCCTTAGAACTGTTAACATATTTTGCACTTTAGTTATTCAAAATAATATGTTGCATCAGTACCTATTCTAGTCAGCCATTATGTTATAAAACATAATTATGTTTCCATTTAGTTACGTAAAAATGTATTCTGTAGGAGACCGGGTTGTCTGTGTTATGGGTTTCCACATAAACGTAAAATTTACTGTATATTCCTCACTCTGCTGTAATAACGTGAATAATGTGCAAACCTTCTTGTGCATGCACACATATTCATATAAAGCAAGGACTAATGCAATAAAATGTGGAATTTCTCATCTTGAGGTTCTTTAAATTCCATTCATTCAAAAAATGCTTTGTCAATAACTTTAAGTGCATTCTTCCCCTAACAAAAGCTTAATGTTGTAAAACATTATTCGTGCAAACCTTCTAGAGAAACAGCTAAGGGCAGCTGGAAGTTGAGTCAAGCACTGTAAACACCAACAAGTAAACAGAACAAAAATAAATGACAAATAAATAAATAAATACAAGGCAACTAATTGCCTTCATTTTTTTTATATCTGAAAAACTTAAGTCAGAAGTTTTAAAAGCTTAAATTTTGGAATTACAGTTACATGCTAATTACAGTCAAGTTAAAGTGCTTATTTGGTCAACTCAAATATTTTCAGTCATTGGTGTGATGTTTAGGTTATTTTTTGACAAATGATATGATCATTTAAGTAATGTAGGTCCAGTGCAAAGGAAAGTGAAAATTGATCTTCACAATTTTTCTTTAATTGAGGTTGTACAAAAGACCATACAATGTGTGTTAAATTGCTGCACCATCCAAAAAAATGTAACTTTGATTTTATAAAAAATTATAATATTGCAGATGTCAGCCACTTTCTTAGCTGTTGGTCATGCAGACAAACAATAACGTTCATGTCACAAAATCTTGCTGATACCAGACCAACAAAGTTAATTTAGTAGGTAATAAAATTGAATAGCAAGCGTTTCAGCTTTGGACAACTTCAGTCTGAATAATCAGTTTAAGCAAAGTGTGGTCAAGCTCACTGTCTAAGATGTTTGACGGGCTCTGGCTTGTGATCCATGGGAACTCTACATAGACCTATGTTTAAAAACCCAGCAGAAGGCCAATACAGCAACACTATTGATTCTGCCTGATAATAATCAAACTAGGTAAAATGATTGCTGTGTGTCTTGTCCACACAGTGGTATTTGTTCCTCCATAAAGTGCAATAGATCCTCTATCAGCTAATTGCCTTGGGGGAGAACGAGAGCTTCATCTGGACTGTTTTTCCCCTCAATTACTGAAGTAGATCTGGAACAGGAAATGCCACAAACTGCAAAAACACACATTCATTCATTTTCCAGCCCTCTAGCTTCCGGACTCGTCTAACTGTATTACTTTGCCACAGCTTCACCTACTAGACACGTAAACAAACAGAGAGCTGCTGCATAGTGACACAGAAACAATATGGGTCCACTAGTTAAGATTGTTGGAAAAGGGTTTGGACAATAAATCCCAAACAAATTATTGTTATGACCCTCCTTATTTTCATCATCCTTGGGACAATGGGACTCTTCTCCTTAGTTTTTGTGTTTTTCTCAGCTCCCAACTCTTTTCTCAACTTCCAACTTCAAACCTGAGTGCTATTTATGCATATGGAACAGGCTGTTAGTCGCTAAAAGTTTTTCTGCTTTCTACTGTGTCTGCAAATGCTTCCACTATATGTTGACTATACTGTTTGAAGCGAGCACTACAGTTTACAGCCCTCGATTCATCTAAAAATGCCCTCCAGAGTTCACCTGAGACTCATGAAACTTCAGCAGTCACACTGAGCTACATCGATTCTAAATCTATCAAAGTTGCAGTGTTCTGAAGACAATTTTCACTCTTTTTCTGTGCTCCTGAGCTCCAGCGGAGGGATTTGATCTACCAACTTTTCATTCGTGATGAGAGAATGAATTACAAACAAAGTACAAGGTAAGTTGTGTCGACAGAGTTTCAGGAGGATTTCACATCGTACAACAAAGCAGATGAATGAACCAAAGTACATGGAAGTAAAAGGCAGAATAAGGAAAAGTGATCAAATCACAAATGCATAACCAGTCTTACAATAACTCACCAAGCTGACATAGATTAACATTTGTTTCTACAAAGCTGAGTGGAAAAACCAATGGAGACCACACATTTCTCTCCTCTAACCCCTTGTCGGCTGTTTTCAAGAGACTGTAATTTGGATAGAATCCTATTCATTTTGCTTTATGGACTGCTGAAATTTCAAATTTGAGTATATTTTTTACATGTAACGAGAGGTGTATAGCGTGACCTTCATTTCTTATAGTAGAGTCATGTTTCTGGCGAAAACATTTGGACATACTGTGCAAAGCAAGACTACTTTAATGACCAACAGCCTGTTCCATATGGATAATTAGCACTAATGTCTCTATTAACTGAGTAAAGGGGTCATCAGGCCCTGCAACTCCTAAAATGGGTCTGTTATCCCATTGGTTCGGGTATGTGGATGACACCTGGTGGAGTCAGTCGTTGTAGTTCATGAACTTGTTTCAACAAAACCTCTCTAGAGGATAACTTTGGGGTTTTCCTGAACCAGCTTTCCTAAGTCTGAAGAAGCTTCTGGAATAAGCATTGAAACATTGTCAACTAACAAGAAGTCCATTTGCCATGATTCAACTTTCAAATAATCTCACCTGGATGACTGAAAATCCTCACTGCCAACTTAGAGCATCTTTAGTATAAATAGTTTATGTATTTATTTCAAGAAAATTGGTCAAAAGTAAGTGCTAACATCAGACTTTAGGTCCTGTCACACAGTGTGGAAAGGTGGCTATTCACCCTAATAAGATGGCTACCAGAGAAGCAAAGAATGTTCACTACCTGTGACCAATAAGCATTAATTTAAAACATCAACAGAGGCATTTGAGAGCAAAGAATAAGAATGTTGAGAGCAGCGTGCTCTTTAGAAATCATTTGATAAATCAGTTTTAGTAGGTCACACAGCCAAGTTTGCGTTTTCTATCTAAAATGTCACTGTACAATGTACTTGGTTATACATTGCACACAAGTGAGGTTGGCTGCGGGGGCTTCCAGCTACAGCCTGTGTAAAAGTGCTTACAGCCATGATCACAACATTTATAGCTCTGGGAATAAGCTAGAGGAAGACAGTCACTCTTAAGTTTGGGCAGGCAGCAAGTTTGTTGGCTCTGGAATAGGAGAAAGGAGTTGAACTGGACACAATGAGAAGATGAGCAGTGATTGTGCTGCAGGATGTTGTGTTTCAGGTTTGAAAGTTCAAAGTAAAGTTGAACACCACCCAGTGATATCATCTTCTACTTAAAAGCTTCAGTCATAAGAAGGTGATTGAAGATGTTAACCTGTAGTTGCATCTAAATAGTGATACAAAGTTACTGCCGTTTACTCGTGTCCTGAATGTAGTACAACAGAAGCAGCAGAACCACAGATTCAGCCAGTTTCAACTGTAATATGGTGTTTGTCTTATGGGTATTCCAGCTCTATCAAAAGACTTTGAGTGTGACATTGCAATGATACAACAGACGGTCTAAAATGGAAAATTTCTGTAATTTGTGTAGTATATGACACTACTGTTGAATGATCTACCATAGACTTGAAAAAATTGGTTGAAGTGCCACAGTTGTTTATTATGCTGGGAATTCTTTTATGTTCATCTTTCCATATTCTTTTTTTTTTTCTCTTCCAGACAAACCCTGAGAGTGGATGGAGATGAGGGCGTAATTGATTTGCTTGAAATGCAAAGCTGGATGTTGTTGACATAGCACTGAAAGCTAATGTTTTCTGATGATGTTTCCAAGTAGAAGCAAGTAGAGAATGAAAAGGAGGGAGCCAAGAACCATACCTTGGGGGACTATTTGACATAGCATAGAAGTCATGGAAGTATAGTTGTTGGTGCTTTTGTGGTCTTGCCTGTCAGAGAGATAGGATTTTAGCCAGGAGAGAGTGGTGTCCATGATGTTTAGTGTTCATTGGAGATCGGACTAAAGAATTAATTGATTGATGGTTTCAAATGCGGTACTGAGATCAAAAAGGATAAGGATGTTTTAATGTCTGCGGTCGCAGGAGAAAAGGAGACACAGTAAATTGTGACTTTGATAAAGGCAGCTTCTGTGCTGTGTAGGGTTTAGAAGCTACAAGAGGAGCAAGTTTGATGGAGGTAAAAGCAGGAGTGGCTTTATGATTTGTAAACTTAGATACAGCTGTACAAGGGGGGCTGATACATGACAATAAAGAATTGTGTTAAGTATTTTTAGATTCTTAAATCGGTTTCACAAATTTATACACATCAAATAAAATTCTGAATATAAATAACAATTTAAGCATATAAATAATTTGTGTATATTAGAAATCACCATAAAAGCTCAATTTGAGGTATAAGGCGATATAAAGAGCAAAGTAATCTACTTTGGCCATTATTATTATTTATTATTATTGTTGTTGTTGTTGTCATTATCTATACATTAATGCTGCCACTTTCTTTCCGAGCATTGTTTTATATCCTATTTACTGCAATTGTTACACTGTGCTTTGTTTCTTGAAAAGAAAAAATGGTTAGAAAATAGAAAGGAGAAATAGTAGCTAAAATTGAGGTGAGGTGTCGAATTTAATTGTGGTGAAATAACTCGGGGAATATGTTGTCAAGGATATGAATGTTTAATTTATGCTTTTGCTGTCTACTGTAATGTAGCAGTTTGATGTGTTTTTGATTGGTGATTGATTACCATCCTCTTCAAACTTTTTGGGGGGGTTATGAAATCAGGGAAATTGAAAATAGAGAAAGATTAATAGCTGATAAACAAATTGCTTGACAGCTAATTCTGGTTGAAGTGTGGAGAATAAATATTTGTTTGACAATGATCACACACTGACAGTTATTGCACATGTTAAAAGTCTCTCTCACCATGGCTGTTCGGCATTTATGGAAAAAAACATTATTTTATTTTAACATTAAGATTAATATATTTGGGGGGTTAAACTGTATTAAGCAAATTGATTTCCTTGGACAACTCTACAAAAACTGCTGATAGCCTCAACTGTGGTGCAATCAGTCAAAGTTGAAAATGTAAAACAGCAAATATCTTAATCTTCTAATTAACATAATGAATAAATGACAGGATGCATTTCAAATGATGATGGATTTCAAAGGAAGTGACCACATGCTAATCACTCTCTCACACTCTGTGTCCTTTCAGGTAAGCAGTGCTCCGGTCTGCATCCGTGCGCTGACAAAGCTCCTGTACTGCCCTTTTTGTCAGGGCATGCCAGCAGTTAAACCATGTAAGAACTACTGCCTGAATGTCATGAAGGGCTGCCTGGCCAATCAAGCAGATCTGGATCCAGAGTGGAACCAGTACCTTGGTAAGTGTGTTCTGTCCAGCCATTTTTCACCTGCTGTTTGTTGTTAAACTCTCAAATCTGCTTTTGAAATTCATGTTTTGGACCAGCAAAGTTAAGCAATGAGCTGAATGCAGTTTAAGGCAAACAGGTGGAGACTGGGGTGTGTATTAGGTGAGATTGGCAATAACTGCAAGCCCTATGCATAACAGAGAATAAGAGGGCTTTTTTAAATAAAATATGACAAATATTGCCTAATGTAGTTCACACATTTATTTCTGTTAGGCTTGTGAAAAAGTAAAGTGTTAAAATAAATAATTGGGTTGTTTTGAAGTGT
Source organism: Channa argus (assembly GCF_033026475.1). Classification (NCBI taxonomy): domain Eukaryota; kingdom Metazoa; phylum Chordata; class Actinopteri; order Anabantiformes; family Channidae; genus Channa; species Channa argus. The sequence goes on from NC_090205.1 coordinate 13,953,279, forward strand.
GTTTTTATCTATGCAAAGAAAGACCACGATTCTCTATATAAAAAAACTGTAACTTAAATGACCGTTTCTTTAAGTCTATCTATAATGCATTTCTGAATGGCTTTGTCAGAAAATTGACACTCTAAATAAAGTGAAAAAAGATGGCTGTTATGCCAAAACAAGAATTTACCAATAATAAATGAAAAAATTATAAGATGCAAGATTCATAAGCCAGTTTGTTGTATTTGAGTTTGACTTTCTATTTTAGGAAATGTTACAGCTGGTGCTGTGCTGTTATCAGTTCCGTTGACACGCGTTGGGCCTTTGGATAAGAAGGTTCTCTATTTGTCGTTCTTCTATCAACATTTTCCTGCATGAAAAGATTTTATTCATGAGATTCTGCTCTCCTGCTGGGCTAAATGGGGACTTGTAATAGGGCAGAAGTGCACAGCAGGGAATGTCAAGTTTGTGAGGAGAAGTTCAATAGCAACTTGCTCACCTTAGAGACAAAGAGTACAAACATAAATGTTATATTTATATATTTATTTTAAATTTCATAGATTGCCTTATACAGATAATTTCTGCTGCTGTCATCTTGTAGGATCTGAAACAGGGAGAGGGAGAATGTGACTAGGCTGCTGTTAGAAACAATACAAGGATTTTTTGGTTGTTCTTTGCAAATAAAACATAGAAATCCTGCCATTTAAAATAGGAAATGTATAGTTAATAGTAAATATGACATGGTAGTTTTTACTCGGGTTGAGATTTTTGACCAGAATTTCTAACATTCTGATACCCTGTTGATGCATTATTTTTATTAACTCTACGTATCTGCCAAAACTGTACATGATAAAAACTGTATAAAAAAGCTGTTTCATAAAATTATATTTCAAATCCATCCCCACATGTTAAAACATGTTTAAGCCTTTTTAGTGCCACATAGTTAATGTAATCATAATCACAATGTCATCCAGTAATTTTTATTTAGTGCAGTTTGCTTATCATCTTCACCACTAATAAAGACATGGCCATTCAGTTTCTGTTCAGGAAGCGTGGTGTGTATGGTCACATGAATTTCCCGCGTGTGGGAAAGAGTGTCCACAGGTAACATATGACTATGTAGGTTGTTTGCACCAGAATCCAAAAAACATCCACTCGGTCCTGTTGCTGCCACTGGGGACATCTAGCAGCTATAGTGATCTCACGACCGTCACATAGTATATACAGTAGACCCTTAAACATTTGTGAGGAGGCAGTTGGTGTGGTTGGATGGGTCGCAGTACCTAGGATTTTTCCACAGGAGACCAGAGTCTGAACCCAGTGCAAAGATTCGGCTGTTGCAGCCAGTCACATTAAACATGTCTTGTGACACTTGATGTTTCAGTAAACATTGTTTTTTTTAAGGCAAACTACGTTTTTAATGATTCTAAGTGTATTATTAGGGCTTACACCGAACTCTGATGTCCTTGTGCCTAACCTCAAACAAACCGCTTTGTTTGCACAGTTCTTATCCAGCATTTTTGAATTTTTACTGCAAAAAATACCGTGAAAATAGCCGACATTTTGCAGCCATTGTAAGAGAATGCATGTCTAATTTTACCAAAGTCCTGCTTTCCTATGTGGACACTATTTCAGCTACAATGTCTGTGGGTTTTATTTGAGGGTAGGAACAAATGAACTTTTTGGGTTTTAGGTTTGGGAGATTTGTTGGTGTGGTCACATGCTTTTCTTTTGGGCACAGTGTTTGCAATTTAGTAGAAAGAATTCATTCCAATGTTAACTCTATTAATGATACTTCAGTCTGCAGCTTTTGATATTAGAAGCAGATTTGGAAAAAATAAAATAGTTTTATTGTATTGAGACTTTTTGAGATGAGAAGTCTGTGCATTTTCCTTGATAGCCTGGTGTGTAGGCTGATGACACCATTTGTTTTTCAACCATGCAGCCTTAATCCTCATCCTGCAGTCTGACATGTATACTCAACATTCATCCAATTAAATGGGATGTGGGACAAGCAGGTTACTGCTCCCTGAAAACACAAACAAACTACATGCTTGTCATCGTTTGTGTGTGTGTGTGTTTAGACGTTATTTAGGAAAAAATAAAATTACCTTTTGGGTTTGGTCTTGGTTGGGACCTAATTTATAAATCCCCCTTTGTTTCCCTCCTCCTGATTTAACACTGGTGAGGGATCTCTAGAGACTGTTTGCAAGTCAACACACTTTTGAGCAATCAAATCAAATCCCTGGAAGATTTAATCATATTCCTCTTAAAATAAAATTAATTAATAAACCCTTCTGCCTATCTAGGCCTGCTTAAATTTTTTTAACACATTTTGAAAAATTATCTTTTTCATTTTTTTTCAAGCTCACCTTGAAACGTTTGGCATCAGAACAGGCCCATTACTGACAATTATCTTTAATAAATTCTAAACTCAGCCTGACACATCTAAGACATGACCTAATTAGTTCATCAAATATGCTCCGGGCTGCTGCTAGGCAATACAGGGTAAACTATAGGGGCACACAATAAGTACTTAGGAAAATATTATAAAACAAATGCAGATAGCAACGATTTGATTTTAAAATTGTTTAGAACTTTTGTCTGTTAGATAAAGAGAAGATATTAGTATGTGTGAGTTTTTTCTCACTATTAATAGTACATTTGCTCACTTTCTGTTTTCCACTGCATTTTCTGTTTTCGACTTCATCTTACAGTGTTTACATATGAAAAAGAATTTGTTGCATGTGTACTCAATATAAGCAACGCATTACAGTTGTCCATCCATCTGATGAATCTACTTCCAGTATTCACACTCATTCCCACTCGTGTTTGGTGCTCCATCTCGAGAGAAAACCTTAGGTTGATATTCTGCCCTGTTCACCAACTCGTGCTTTGGCATTCAGCAGTTTTACACTCGGCATATAGTGTAAAACTCGCCTGTGTAAACTAGTAAGCTTAGTGACCTTGGAGTGCCTGCACAAAGTTTTGTGCCAGTATTTGTGAGAGCCACTGGGACTATATGGACCAGCCAACCCAAACAATGAGCAGCTCAAAAAAGATGCAAAGAGTTGAGCTGAGTGTTGATTCTCAGTGGGATCTCCAGCACTGCTAAAACTTTTATATATTGCAGGCAGTTGTTTTATTCCATGTTATTTTTAAAGATATCTCCTAATAAATCTTTAAAAATATGATTGACTCATGACGCCATCTAACATTTGAAGACAACAGCAAGGATTGAGTTTCATCAGCATCCCCAAATGCATAATGGAAAAAAAGTTGTTTTTTTTTCTATTTGAAATATAAAAGAAATGTTTTTGTATTTCTTACTTTTAGATCATTTTTTGTGGCTAATGATGTTTCTTCATTCTTTAATGTCTATCATATCAGTCTGGCTGTATAAGACTTTGTAGTTATTTTGGTCAGGGGTAGTTTTGCATTGGTGTAAAACAATAGACAACAAAACAGATTGCAAAGATTATAAAGTACTGTATAATACTTATTGTCCTATACAGTACTTTACCTCCTTGCAATGTGTCAGCCATGTTAATTTCACTGACTATACCCTGCATCACAGGCAGGACAAAGGCTAAATTTTTTTGTTGTGGATAAATTATTTCAGTAAAAAATGTGGAAATCTGTTTCTTTTGCCTGAATGATTTTGCCTGTACAAAAAGAGGAGATCAGCTTCCATTTTAGGGGCACTTTCTCCAAGGCATGATAAGTTTTAAAAGCCGCTCATGATCGCTCCTGGAATTATTAGCATTTGGAAAAATAAAGGTAAATTCCTTCAACAGGTCACCAGTCTAGAATTAAGAATTAGAAACATTTCCATTCATCATCACACTGAGAAGATTGTACCTCCTACAGTATTTTGCTTTTATTGAATTGAATTTGTAACTTTGGCAGTGAATCATCAAAAGTAATAAGCAATAAAGACTTTTTACTAGTATTAAGTATTCTAATTGATTTTCTACTAATCCATAATGCGCACATATGGCTGATTTTTATATTGATAAAATAATCAATCCTGAATATTTACACAATCATTAACTCAGTCTTGTATGTTGATTTTTCAATTGATCAGTTAGTTTATTAGCAGAAAAAAGATTTTTGATAATTGATCATTTCATGCTCTTGTTGCAACCACTTTAAAGTGACGATTTTCTGCTTTTGTTCCCTCAAATTAAAAACAAAAAATCTGCTATTTTGGATTGTTAATCAGAAATAATTTTAGGACCTAGGCATTATATATTGGGTGTTTTTTATTTTGTGTGACTTATCTGATAATCAATACCATTAGTTGCGTGTGTGTGTGTATAAAAATATAGTGTGTGTGTGTGTGTGTGTGTGTGTGTGTGTGTGTGTGTGTGTGTATATATATATATATATATATATATATATATATATATATATATTTGACCCCAAAAAGTTCTAATAAAAATCAGTAGACATATTTTCCTAAAACAAAACACCACAGGTCTACTATCAATGCTGCCTCTGTTGTTTCTGAAACTCAGTAATGTACAAAATTGGTTGCTAAGCAAAACCTGAGAGGTTTATTCGACAATAAACAAAGTAAATAGGGCACCATCACACAGCATGTCCAGGCCAAGCCAGTCTGGTTGGTTACTTAGTGTGTGACTACAAAAATCTACATGTATTTTCTTAACAAAGAATAAACTCTGACAACTTTGCTTTTCTGCCATCAATCCTGGAGCAACATCCAATCTGTCTTCATCAGAAGTCTTGTCAATTGGATATTTGTTCTTCTGCATAGATTCAGTGCCAGTTCTATATCTTTTGTCTCTGACATTTCATGCTCATTATAGGAAAAAAGATTTTTCAGTTAGCTTAAGGTCTACCCACAAAAAACAATATTGACTTGGCTCTCAGTGTAAATTGTTAGGAAAGCTCTTTCATATTCTGCACAGACACATTATGTGTCCATGTAACGCCATTCAAATAAGATGTATGTTAATATAAATATTGTACAGATGTGTTGTTAACAGACACATCAGTTAGTTATCGCGCCTGTGTTTACATATAGCAGACAACTGAAATGAGTTATATCAGCTCTCTGAACAAGAATATGAAGCTAAGGTTTATAAGAGATTGGTGAAAAAAGCCCTGTAGAGCCAGTATGGATTTGAAGCTAAGATATTCATCTTGATTCCTGTGGCATCCATTCAAGCCAACATCATACCTGCTCCACTGACCAGAGAAGACAAGATATTGGGGAGGTGAAAACTAATCCTACCAAAGAGTGAGAAATCCCTTAAACCTGGTGGCTGTGCCCCAGATGGCAATGATTTTTTTTTCCACTGCAACAACTTCTCACTGCACAACTTGACTTGCCTGAAATAATACTGTGTGATTAAATAAATTTCAACTTGTGACAGAAGTTGAAGAAAAGGGGAAAAAGTGTCATGCAGCTCACATTAAGTAAGGCCTCACCTTCATTTATCTATAATGTGAGTGTTAGACAGACAGATCTGTGTATGAAGAGCAGCTGCAGTGCTATAGATTCCTCAGAATTGTTTCTAAATCTGTAAGCTGGTTTTGTCCTTTCTGTATTGCCCTTTGTCCGCGGAAGAAACTGGATCAGGTTTCACATTTTTTTTGTTCTTGTGATGTTTAAATTAAAGCTACAATTTTCAACTTTTGTGAACCAAAAAAGTCTCTAGCATGAAACTATAAATAAGTACCGTATGGAACGCAGGTTTGGCCTTCTCTGATTAGAAAGTTAGAAGAACGCTTTAGAAGGGAATATGTCTCCACCGCTGCCAGTGCTGTCAACAGCACCTCTCCACATATGGTTATGGAGCATATCTCTTTTAAAATGTATTCAAAAACATTGAAACCATTTGTATTCTGTATTACAGTATTCATAAGCATCACGATGAGAAGATCTTGTAAGTTTGTGTTACTAATAAGCTTAGATAAAAAGTCCTTGAGCATGTGGTTGTTTTTGTTTTGTTTTGCCCCAAAGCAAGGTATTAATTAAACACGTACATAAAATAAAAATCAAATGCACTTATCATACATTGTAATTTTGCATTTTCAGAAGTTCTCTTCCTGTAACTAATGTGCCTTTAGTTCATTATATTTATACATTTACACAAAACACTTGCTTAATACTTGTATTAAATATGTCTTCAAATTGCAGCTATGTATGTGCATAAAATAATAGAGTATAGAGTTATAATGTCACAAAGAATGAATCGAAATGCAATAAATCATACAGTAGATTAAATGGGCTCTGCTGAGTAGCCAGTCTCTAATCCAATTTCTTATTCCCACTGGACAATAAAACTTGCTGACCTCTCCCCATTCTGCTCCTAAAGACAGGACTTTCTCATGGCATTAATTATGGAAACAGATCCTAATTATAATATTTTAAAGCAGTGTGTATTCATGGTTGCAGTAAATTCATGGCAAATACCAGAAAACGATTTATAAAATAATTTATTGCAAATGCTTAGTTGTAAATATGCATTTAGAAGAAATAAACCATGTCTAATTTGATGAGATTAATAGTGGGATTAGATTTAAAGTGGCAGAATTTTCTGAAGCCTGCAGCCACTGATGAACAGCTGTCAGTCTGTTCACCACACCTGAGATTTCTACACTCAACATAATCAGGACCCACACATCAAATCCTCTGGGATATATTGAGCATCGCACTTTCCGCATAAATCACTGGATATCTGTTTTAAGATGATCAGTTTGACAGTGTTTATGTGTCTTTGTGTTAAAAAAATTCCACTGGTTGGGTATTCTTTTTGTTGAAGAATGTTTTGATGCAGGCTGTTTTTAACCGTTTTTGATGTTATTTATCACACTGTCTACACGAATTGATGTCTTCTTCCTCTGCGGTCATTCGATCATCAGTCACATGCTGGGGTGATGAATATTGTCCCCTGCAGTTTACACCCCAGGTGTCATTATCATTTTTTCCTATGCTGACAAATAGTTGACACCTGTGATGGACCTTTTCTACCTGCGCCCCCACCATATTCAGAGACCTGCTTTAGCAAGTCATTCTTAAATGAACTCCTTACTACATATTCATTTTCCATCGTGTTGCATTGGTGTTTACAGGCTGTTGCTGTTCTCTTTGGAGAGGCATGTCACCACATTGGAAGTGATCTGCATCGATTCCATCTCCTCATTTCTTTTTAATTAGGTGATTTGTTTCACTTGGTAACTGGAGCCAGCCACAACCTCACTGTTTATGAAAATTCAAGCCAGCAACCTATCCTTTCCTTTGTGAAAAATTCTTCATGAATAAAATATTGACTGAAAAAAAAAAACCCTTCCTCAGATTGAATGGGCAGCTTGAAAATCAGAAAACACAAATAGACCAAAATATCTTCCACTCACAAGATTGCTGAAAGATTTTGAACTGTGACAAATTAGCTGAATTAATTCAAACGCTCATGCATCTCATGTTTTTACACTTTACCATCATTTAAATAGGTTAATACTTCTCTTTCACCTAGAGACTGATGGGGTAAACCACAATTGAATGGGTCAGTGGATATCATCCAACCACTGACCCTTCTATCAAATAGAGTTGGATGTGGTTTAGACAATACTCTGCTTTAGTTAAGAGCTGTTTCTATTAAGCACAGGAATATAATTGAGCACTATTGGTGTTTAAAATAGATTTAATGGACCCTGCATCTAATGTGAGAAAGGAAGAGCGAGTGCAAAAAAGAGAGCAAGTGCACCGAACAGAGCTGAACCTTATCTCTATTCGGTACTTACAGTATGTAATGGCATATGGAAAAGCATCTGCAGACTTGAGTCTCTGTGAATGATGATGACCACACATTAAGTCGTCACAACAGTTGCCTGTGAAATAACCTGTGGCAGATGAAGTATTGATCTCTTGTTTAAAAAACTTTACTAAGCTCACCTAAGTAAAAAAACACTCTCCTACAAGTAAAAGTCCTGCTCTGAAAATTATACCTAAGTATTGCATGTATGTAAGTCCTCCAACCCTTGCACCCACATAGGCAGTTTGTCCCTACCCTCTCATACAAACCAGACGGCCATTTGTTGGTTTGTATGAGAGTAGGGAGGCAGGCATTTGTATACATTTCATGCTTTTGTTGTCGTGTGACAAAATGTTGGCTGTTACACATCCACACATAGCTGTTTAGTTAGGCTTTAGACACAAACACATCATTGTTAGATTTAGACACAAAATAGATATGGATAGTAAAAGCTGACTAGTTACAATAACACTAATAGCAGTAATTTCACTTGAACTCCGGTCTCCTATAACATTTGATAAAATTGTTCAATATTAGCTCTGACTTAAAAATATCATGAAAAGAAAGAAATTTAAGTAGCTAGTTGTGATGATTGTTTGCTCTTACTGAATGTCATGAATTAATTAATAAAAGTTTTTTGTTTTGTATTTTAATTTGTGGCTGCCAATTCAGGAGCCTTTTTTTAACCAATGCTGATTATTGTCTGTTCTTATTTATGAGGTCCAATAACTGTTGTCTAGCAACCTCATACGGATTTCTGGTGTTTAGAGATTTCAAGATGAACCTTATCGCTTTGTTTGTTCTGCATTTTGGGTCATCAAAGATGACCTAAAGATACCACCAGAAAAACTTCTTATATTTGATGTATGTGTAATAACAAATCTTATTAAGCAGTCAGAGGGGATCGAAAAATTGGACAGCTTAAGCTCTAGCAAGCAGCTACATTCTTTTTATTTAGTTGAAATTTCAGCTCTCTAAACTTGCAACACCCACAGATGAAGTAATGACATTTTATTCAACATGTAGACTTCTTATATGACTTGCCATCATTGTCTTTACCTTGTATGGGGTCCTGTATATAATGTAATTTCAAAAGCAAATTAGCACCATCTATACCTGCAAACTAGTTGTTGCCTCTGTTCTATTAGTGTTTCTCCTTGTGTGAGGTCTGAATTTCCAACAGCAGTGATTTAGAACCATGGTGTCTAAAAGCCATTTCACCCACATCTCAGGAGTTAAATGGATTTATAATGGTTGTTTGCACTGTCTGATCTTTGTGGCTCGTTTCACCACCCATGAGGAAAAGGTTAAGGAAATACTCTGCTCCACTGTAAAAAAACAATCCCTTGTTCAAACACACAAACCACCCTGTGATCAACCTTGATTTGCTAGTATGACCAAAAAAAAGGGAAGTAAACAAAATCTGATTCATAATGTTTTTTAAAATTTGTATAAAACCCAAGTTACTACACGACTACAACTTTTTTAATAAAAAAAAACGACATACAGTTGACATAAGTATTAAGATAAAGGTATTATAAGTTAGATGATATATTTCAGTTTTGCCACAATGACCATCTATTTAGAAATTAATTATGCACCTATATATCAGAGAGGTGATGCATTCACCTAACAGCAAACCATGACCAATTAAATTCAGAAAGCTATGTTCTCTTAAAGTAAAGCTTGCTTGTTTTGAAAAAGTATTTTCTTCAGCACATGACATCTTTAACATTTGTGCAGTAGTCTGCCTAAAAGTGGCTAAGATTTATTATTTCTCTTCATATACTCTAGGCTATGAAGTGATCTCTAGCTAAAGAAAATACAATGTACCATTTTTGTATGGATTAAACTAATTAAATATAAATATATATCAATTAGTGAACTTGTTGAGTGCTGGAAATAACTGATGAGTAGTAAACATCTAATGACTAATTGTTCCTTTAGATTCAGTAAAAGCTAATATGGGGCTTTACCAGCCTGAGTTTTTTAGATCAATTGAAGATCTTCATCCCCACAGTTGTTTGTAGGTTTTTACAGAATGTATACCTCTGCTGCATCTTAGCAAAAACATTGTGCAGGAAAATCATCCATAGTACAAAACCACAGCTTTGGAAGCTTTTTACTTAATGTGGTCATTTAAGGCTAATGACTTAAAACGATTTAATAGTCTGATCTTTCTAATTCTTCATTAACTTCAAAACTATTCTGCTCATTTTAGCCCATTTAAATAATGTGCCCTGAACTATCTCAATTTCAGTGTTTGTTTTGTTGTTATTTTTGTTATTTTATTTTTTATGGTCTGGTGTGTTTATGATTATGCTTTGGATATTAGAACGATTTGGTTATGATGTGCTTCATAACATGTGGTTTTTACAAAGTGCAATCAGTGATTGTGAATGATGATGTCTTCAAAGCATTTGTGGGCAAAATAGTTGAAACTTTCGTGTCAGGATCCATAGACTGAAATTCTATGACATCTGCAACTCCATTAGTAACACGATCTGTTGCTAAATGGCTTATTATTGGATAAAACTGCTTAGATTCATTAGCTAAGCAGTATTATCCAAGTGCAGCAGTTTCAGTGTTTCTTTACAGTAGGTTTTTGCATTATAATGCAAAAACAGTGATGATAAAAGTGCATCATGCTTTTTTTTTTTTTAAACGACTAGATGTCAACAGCCATCATAGTAGTGTCTGTATGTTAACATGCCATATGTGACAGTGGCAGTGCTAACATGCTTGAGTTAGGTAATATTTACTATGTTAATAGGATTACATTTGCAAATTAGCACAAACCCAAAATACTGCTCAGGATGTTGGGAATAAACCAAAGTATTGGACAAATTTACATTTTGATGAGGTGGCGCTAGATGGAGAATTATTAGTATTATCACAGTAAATACTGTCTATCCTGAGAAGGGCATGGATGTGGTGTGTTGTCATTGGAATTCATCCAATTGTTGAACATTTCACTGACAACCACAGTTGAGTGAAAAAGTTTGCATCCCCTCATACTGAAATGGCAAAATTAAGTTGTTGTGTTTTTTTTTTTTTTTCAATCAATGCAAAAGCTTGAAACCCTCGAGTGATTAATTTAATATGTGAAGTCAGGTGTCTGATGTTTAAAAAAAAGACTTAAAGCATTTAATGCTTGATGAGTGGCACCATGTGTGGTAAATTAGGCTTGTGCTTTCAATTTGCAAGTAGGTAGATCAAAAGGAAGAAGTCTCCAGCAGTTTTCCGTGAGGTACAAAAACGATGGGATCAGGAAAACAACTTTCGGACAACTTCAACTTGAAATTGGTAACCCTTCATTAAGCTGGAGAGGGATATACTAGAAATCTTTCAAAGCATTTAGATCAATTGAGGATCACAGTACTAACTGTGAAGTCCATAATCCAGAAATGGAAGAAGCCTGGTTTCTACCAAGACTTTGCACCCTAATACAAAGTGTGGGTAATGTGATTGAGCCCGTGTGTGGCTACAGCATTCTACTCAATCCCAGAGGAGTTAATGCAAGCAAATGCACATGTTGACAACTGTTGTAGCTTCTTTTTGTTTGTTTGTTTGTTTGTTTGTTTGTTTTAAGTGGGAGACCTCAAAAAAGTAAACAAAAAAAAGGACATTTCCTGAAAGAGGTGCTAGGAAACTTGCTCGAGAGCTGTCTAAGAATCCAAAACAAACAGCAGGGGACCTGACAAAGTCCTTAAAGTCAAATAGAACAAAGGTTTGCGTCTCCTCACTCAACCTCGGGAGAAACAGTATGCAGGAAGCCATTGCTTACTTCTAGACATAAGGTAGCACACTTTGAGTGTTACAAACAACATGTGATAAGTCCAAAAGAGTTTCAGAACAAGATTATATGGTTTGATGAGACCAAACTTAAACTATTTGGTTTTATGCTCTACATCTATAAAATTCTTATTGCATTTTCTGTTTTTACAGCAATGACATGCTGATTGTAATCCTTCCATCAGCAGATTGTAGTGGTTTATAGTGTGGAACAAGTTTTCCATCCTTTAATCCTATATTGTTTTTTGTTTTTTGAAAGGATAATTGTGGTTAAAAGAAACAACTAATGGTTTGAAACAGAAAATAAATAGAGGTCTATTACGTCAGACTCCTGTTGATTCATCCGCTCTGACCTGATTTCTCTGTTGCTCCCGACATTAGATGTCCTCTAACAATAAAACCTCACTAAGAGTCATAATAAGCTGCTTGCACAGACAACCTATAGGCTACAGTATGGTTCATTTCTTAGGATGGAAAGTCTTGACATGCAATTTAATCATTTAGCTGTGGAACACCCAGAGGATACTTTTGATATACAGTACTCTCCTTTTCTGTGACTGCTCCTAAAAAGTCCTAGAAGGTTGACAATAATGATCGGCATTACTGCCTGCCTGTCATGGAGGAATTTAAGTTCTTCACGACCATGATTAATTTATAAAAAAAAGAAAATTTTTTAACAAGCCTTTAAGATTTAGTAGGAAACATTAATTCCTTATTGTGGAAGTCATCTCTGGTTTGCCATTTTTAATTTCTAATAATACTTTAAAGTTATGTTATTCGTGTGGAAATGTGTCAAATGTGCTTTACTGTACAAATACAAAAGTCTGTGTGTGTATCTGTGCACTTATTTGTACGTTTAAGGACTATGACAAGGGGACAACATGCATTTTTTTTTGCTTTCCATTTTTATACCGTTTCATATAGCACCATTAGTTGGTTGACTGAACCACAGATGAGCTGTGCTTTACAGAATCCAAATTGCAGTAGAGCCATTTTTCATCCTGTGGAGCTCGTCACAGGCAAAGAGCCATAGATGGGCCTGTTCACTTTCCTTATTTGTCCTTGTCTGCTGGAGGTTGCCGCTGGCTGACATAGCCTGAATTTAAGTGGACATCAATCTCGATAAAGAGGCAGAGCCCAGAGTAATATTACCTCCTCTGATTTTTTTTTTTCCCTCTTTAGCAAGACAGCACAAATAAGTATGTTTCACATCCCAATCTGAAACATTAACCTTCAATATGAAACAAAAATATTTGGATCTTACTGTGGTTTCACAGCGTGGTCTCTTAGTTTTACATGTCAGTTTCCAGTAAGGCAGAATCTTAGTTGTTGTTTTAAAAAGCCTGAGCTCAGAATAGGACAAAAACCCTCTATTTGCATGGCTGTGGCGTGATGATAACAAGATTTCCTCCGGCTGGCCAGTGGCCTATCTCGCTGCTGCAAAAGTGATGCAGAGAAAATTTGGCTGAGAGTGGCAGTCAGGCCACAGCGGACTGGACTTCATGCACTCTTCATAAATGAGAGTCATTAATTCTCTATGTAGGTAGAGTTTTCACATGCAGTGCAGCATCCCACATGTCAAACCCCAGCCTGACAACAGCCCAGTCCACACGGCTCCTTATTCCCCTGCCATCTTTTTCTTGCTTTTTCTCGCTTGCTCTTTCTGCTCTCCCTCTCTCTGTATGTTGAGCCCATCTGATAACTCATCATTGATAAGTCACCATTCTTGGAAAAGATTGCTACCATCTCTGATGCTAGAAGCACTCTTCTTCTCCCTTTACTCTTATTATAAAATACTGTATGTTTTATTCCCACTTGGTTCCCTTAACCTTGAGTTTTAGTGTGTGTACTTGACAGTTTTTAGGGTTATACTTGACATTAAAAGTTCTTACAGTATGTCTCTTTGTTGTAAAGTGAGTAGACATACAGTACCTGAGGCAGTCGAATGAATTATGACACTACAACACATTACAAGTACATTTGTGAAATTACATCATAAACAGTAAGTTGTACCTCAAAGCCACATTCATGAAGTTCGTGAAGTACAAGAACACCAAAAGAAAACATTTAGTTTGGTGTAAAGGTAACGATATGAGAACTGATCAGCATCAGTGCTAATAGACAAGGTGTAGCAAATCCCTATTTTTCTTTGTTGTTTGTACTTGTGCAGGTGTCTTCTACTTTTCCACCATATAGTGGTGTGATTGAAAGTCTACTTTAGAAAACCATTTGGCACTGATATACAGCAGTCTGTATATTAAAATCTCAGTGAGCATCACAGGCTATTTGCAATCCACAGTGTAAACAAACAGAAGAGCTCTTCAAAGGCTCAGACTTTGACATAATTGGAAAGGAAATGGAGCCAGAGCTGAACTAATGTTTCTCGACTCTTTTCCCCTGCCATTAGTGATCTCAGATCCCAGTAGAATGAAAAGCTGGACAGGTCTTCTATCAAAAAGCTGGAGCATAATTTGGATTTGTTTTTTTTTATTGTGTACTGTTTACCTATTAAGTGTTTGTTTGGCTAGCGATCACACCAAATATTTAAATGTTTCATTTTTGTTTTGTTTTTTCAGTTAGGATCTATTATTTTCATACATATTTTTTACCCACAGATTTTGCCTGCTCTCTGGAATATTATCTGTATCTTCACACTCCAGAAATAAATCATATTATTGTAACGGGTGGGGTCATAAGAGCAGCAAGCTAAATTAAATATATTTTCAAGCAGTCAACAAGCTTCTTACTGCATTTTTGTAGAGATTAAATTAGCAGTTAAGACATTCATAAACATGCTAAACTCATTTTTTCTGTAGTCTTCAAATGACGGGATGACCTAATTTAGTAAGGAGGTAATTGTAGAGTCATTATGAGCTCGTGCTGGTGAGGTCTTGTCTTGGGAGGTCTGTGGACAGAGAAAGATCTCTTCTGACACGCTGGCCTGAGTACTGTCTCCAGATCCGGATCTCTCTATTATGAGTTGGTGGTTTAGTGATTTCCAACTCCCTGTGGCACAGCATTCAGATGCAAGACTGCCATTACACATTCTGTGGCACATTAACATATAAACGCTGTAGGGTTGAAAGCACTTTAGCCCGGTTTCATGGCAATATCAATTAACTCACTTAGCCTCTAATGGATTGCCTAACTGGTTTGAACTACTGTTAATTCTGCACTCACACAGTTGTAAATATGAAATATTTTGAATCCATCCAATCCAACGTGTTTTTTTAAGCAATAACAAGTGTTAATTGAAAGCGGTGAAACCAACTAGATTCTGTGGAGATTAAAATGGAAAGTGTCTCTTGTTGAACAAGACCTCCCAGCTTGTGTCCACACAGATATTCATGAGCCATTGACCTTCTATTATTCATTCCCTGCAGCAGATACAAATAAGTGCTTGGCTTTGAAAAGTTCTATTAAATAAATCACTCATCAGCTCTACTCATTGCATACAGCGTAACAAAATGTTGTTGACTTCACTGACTTGATCTACATACTGAATCTACAAATTGAATTTGCCCCAAGAATGATTCATGCTTGATAGGTGTATGTTGGTTGAATATGTGCAGTTATTAGAAGCCAAGGCACAACAGTTTTAAACTCTAAACTTTAGTAAACATTTACACAAAAACCTGACAGTTATCACTCACTCACTATTGTATCATTTAATTATTGAATTTTTAATTGTGTGTTTATTTGGTCTTTTTTTTTTTTTAATAAATCCTGTTTACATAAAACCAGAAAATCTTTAGATTTAATGAACCTGATATAACTGATACATAATATTGAAGCAAATATGAAAAGCTGCAAATACCCACACAACAGAAAAATCGAGCCATAACACAAAAGCAGGTGATCTGGGACATGGGTGAATCCTTTATCCTGACTGTGTTTCCTGATTGGCAGGGCATTTCGAAATGTGTGATTAAAACTCTGAATGCTGTTTCTTCATTTACTTGTATTTTTTTAAGTTGCAATGCACCACGTCTTTCTAGTGCTATTAATATTGGACCCTGGAACATCAGACACTAAAGGAATGCTTCACTAAGCATTTGAACAGGACCACATAATACATCTTACTAAAAATATTGACTGAAAATAGAGTGGCAAGTTACATTCCCATTCAATCATTTTCCAAGTAGCTCAAAATCACTGCATGGAGTGTTTTTAAAACATGGTAAAAAGTGCTTCATCTGAGGTTATTCTTGTATATAAGTGCTTAGCCACTTGCAGTAAATCCCAGTGAAGAGTGTTTCCTCAACTGAATGTGTGTTTGCACCCCTCTCTGTGTCCTCCCCCCCCCACCCCTTTTTTTTAACCACGGTTATGACAGATGCCATGCTCCTGGTGGCGCAGAGGCTGGAGGGACCTTTCAACATTGAATCTGTCATGGAGCCTATTGATGTCAAGATTTCAGAGGCCATCATGAATATGCAAGATAACAGTGCCCAGGTCACCTACAGGGTATGTCAATTAGCTTTATCCCTCAGACAACAAATGTAGCACCTTAGAGAGTTTCCTGATGTCTAACTTCTCACAAACTAAAGAGTAAGAGAGGAGCTTGCTGTAAGTCACACTAGGCTGTGTCTAAGGTGTGTAGTAAAACCCATTCTAATTATGTCCAAGTTTAGGTCTTGTATTTGAATTATATGTTGCAGTTTGGTCACATAATCTTAGTTCAACTAACAGTAGTTAATGTGTTTCCTGAGTTTTACTGCATTTTTCATTGCCCACAAAATTGTAGTCAGAAAGAAAAAAAAATGTAGGTGGTTGTGAAGAATTTTTCTGCCTACACAATTTTGTATGTCTCTCTCATTCAAAGCTGAATGCTTGGTTGGCTTTCCCATGCAAGAGATGTAGTTTCATTTCTGGCTTAAGTATATGTGGTGTTTTCCCAAAAGCCTGTAAAAACGTAACTGCGTCATCTCAAATGGCCTGGGTCATAGCTCCTGGTTGAATCACCTATCGACATGCATACCTCAACTTGACTTAGGGCACTGTCACTCCGATAATGTGGGGTTAATGCTTCACAAACCCTAAACAAAACAGCACGGGTTTTCTCCTATTTTCTGCATCCAAAGTAATTTAAAACCCTGACACATGGTTGCCCGTGTTTTTCTGATTGCAGGTTTTTCAAGGCTGTGGGGAGCCAAAACCCGCAGGAATGACTAGGTCTACCCGTGGCGTTTCGGATGTATTCAATGCCCGCTTTAGGCCCTACAGCCCGGAGGAGCGGCCTACCACTGCAGCTGGCACAAGCCTAGACAGACTGGTAAGGAGACAGAGCCAATGCTGCTGTTTTCAGGCGAGACACTGCTTCAGTGTAAACATCATTTGTCTTTCTGACTTGACACTGTTGATTAAAGCTGGTGATTTGCCTTCGTAAGCCCCCGGAGCAGGAAATTAATTCTTTGTACTTGTCTCCCATTCAAACCCCTCTATCGATTTGTGTTTGTTAACGAATCAACGCCTTTACCCCAAGAGGGCAGTGAAAGGTGTGGTGCACTGTGTTCAGTGCCCTTCTCATCTTTGTGTACTTGGAAAACGGAAAAAGTGAGGGATGAAAGAAGAGATGGAATAGATTTTGTGAGGCTGACCATATCAATTGTTTGCTGTAAGGCACACCTTTATTTTCTATCAGATTAGCTGTATGTTTGTTGGATTGGATCTTGATACATGGATTTCCATTTCAAACAACCTTGAAACCCAAAATGCTGCATCAGGGTAAAGGTTAACATGGAGCTGACAGTCCAATTCAGCTGAGAGACAGTTCTCATCATGGATTACCTTTGCAGCCACAGTGCCCTTTCTTTCTCCCCTCTAGCCTTTTCACAATGAATCTCACTTGCGTTGGAACTTTGAGCTATTTGTGCAGGAAAGCCCTCCCAAAAATATGAATTTTCATTGATGACCCATTAAAAAGCACCAAATTTATTGAATCAGTTCGGTGGAACAGCAGTCTTTTTCCCATAGTGTTTAAAACGTGCTAAAACGCATCTTAGCTTTGGGTCAGGTTAACAACTCTGGTGATTTTGTTAATAAATACATAATCTGAAAAGCAGCTGTTTTCCATCTGTCTTTTGGAATCCTACAGCAATAAATTAGCAATTTGTTTTATTCCATACTAATTATGCTTTTTGCACAATCTAATTCATTCTCCACACATGTTTGATGTCTTATACACAGCAGATGCCTTTTTAGCTTTGTATGTCAGTCAACCTTTTCTGCCACCTACACTGAATTAATTAAGACTTTCTGTTTCCCTGCCTTTATGCTGCCAACCAGAGGATTGTTTGGGATGCGATGCAACACAGTGTAAGGTTCAAACTTTTATAATCATTTTAGTTGTTTTGTTTTCTTAAGACTGGTGTCTGGTACATTTTTATGCATTCTGACTGGAAGAAAAACATTGTTTAGTATTATGTGGCTGTTATTATACTGGACTATATTCTAGGCTTTATAGAGATTTACAGTAAACAAGCTTTGTGACCTATTAATCCCAGCGGTATGCAGTGCTTGTTGTGTAAAGTGTCAGTCATCGCCTCATAGTCTCCCCACCTCACATGGGATTCTGTGTCAACAGTCTTTGAATTTGCCATGAAGAAACATTTTTCCTTTAATTTAACAGGAACACTAATGTGGGAACTCTTCAGAGGTCGATAATAGCCACTGTACTTAGTTATTATGGCATCAGAGTTTCAGCTCTTAAACACAATATTTTACAGTCGAGTTGCTAACTCCCCGGGGATTGTTGAACGCATGCCAGGGTGTCCTCAGCTAGTGAAGATTTCTCTCTAGAGACCCAACACGAACCTTTGTCAACCACCATATCTATTCCCAGACACATTCCAGTCCAAGACTCTCATTGCCATAGCTAATAGAGTCAGCTCCTCGAGGAAGGCAACCAATCAGCAGTTGACCTGTGCCGTCAGAGCTGGCAGAGGGGAGAGCTGTGAAGAGTAGGTGGGGGAGTGTTGCAGCCAGCATCTGCTCTAATGGTAAAGGGACATGGGGGCTGCAGACTACTCTAACTAGGAAATTAGGCTGCTTTGAGAACCTTACACAGTGGAGCTCAATGACAGGAGCTTATATATGATGTACAATAACTCGATCGATTTACATCGCATACTAATTCCATTATCGACATCAGTGTGTCCCAAGAAAGCCATGCTGACCATAGTGGCTACAGAAAGCTGCAAATCACGGCACTTCTGGAATGTGCTGTAAAAGGTACTTAGAAGGCTCATAGAAATATACAGAAAATGCTTTCAACCACATTCAGGTTTAGGATAAACCAAGCCACCAGTTGGATGTGGGCCAATGTTGGGCCTTCGTTGGCTTAAACCTTAAACCTGAAAGAACACATTTTTGTAGCCACTTGTGTGAAACTAAGCAAGCTGAAAACTGGACACTTTAATAATACAATAAGTAGCATAAGTTATTAGCTAAATGACAGCAGCTAGAACCTTAATTTGAAAGTCTTTCATCCAATTTGACAAATATTTACTGACCTGCAGTCAGCTAATAGTAAGTTCTTTACCAAAAGCAAGTCACGATGTGATCCATTATCAATACCAAGTATATCTTATATCTGTCCTGCAGTAGATCCTTTCTTTACAAATCAGGAAGGTTTTGGTTCACTTGTATAATGAATCAACCTTGGGCAAAGGAGATAACAGCAAACTATTGCTTTTCTTTGTGAAGCCTATAGTCACACTTCATTAGGTTTTTTTTATAATCAACTGTGAACATAACTGTCAATACTTTTGATTTTGCCTGTAGATAACTGAAGCAGTACAGCGTCTTTAACCATGAAAAGATTAACCCCACTGAGTTAGGACTCTGTGATGAAATAATTAAAACAGGGGCATCCTGCTTGGTTACGATACGACCACAGAGTTCCCAGTGGGATTCCAGATGTAAACAACACCTCCTCTCCCTTTGTGTATTTCCTGTATTCATAGGCTGTTCAGCTGACATTGAACTGTCCTAGTTGAAGTTTTTATTTTTTAGATACATATCCACACACACACACCTGCTGTGAAGTCAAGTCCTAGATTTGTAATAGAAGATGAAGTACAATGAGAAGCATAAGTCACTGAAATAAACATAACAGACAAGGTTTACTGCACACAAGATGTTATGCATCGTCACTCAAGACCTTTTTTAAACAAGTTCCTTCTTTGGGCATAAATCTTGTCAACAAGTCAAATGAATACTGCAGCAGGATGTGGTCTCCATTATAGTCACATTAGCTAATTAGAAAACAGGTGTTGTGAAGCTAACAAAGGTCTCTGTTATACTGTAAAGAGACACACATACCATGCCTTTATATCTCACTGGTAAGTAAGGTTTTTGAAACATTTGGGGTATTGGACAGATATTTTGTTTGGTAAACCTAAAGATACTGTTACACTAGAAACTGTGTTTTTTTTCTGATGAAGAAGTTCATATTTAGATTCCTCCTGATCCTTGGAGGCCTGGCTAAGCTGAGTAACATCACACACAAAAAAAGCACAGTGGCTTTAATTTTTCACCATCAATGTCTTAAACATGCTGTCTGTTACTTGTGTTTTCATGCCTGTATGCTGTAGAAGACTGTAGGTGTAAATCTGTCAGTAAACATAGAAAATGCCTTGTGCAGTCATTAGTGTGTTGTCCTGTTGAAGGCACTAGGCTCCCTGTAAGCACGTTGTTGTTGTCCTATTCACTGTCCTTGTTTACATTCTGCTACAGAATAATTACCCGGGATAGTAACACTGCTCTGCCTCGTGAAAGTTGACAATGGTTTAAAGTGTCCTTTGATGAGAACTTCTTGTCTGGATTTACGGCTCCATTCCTGAGTCAAAGAATGTGTAAAGGATGGCAGCGTGTGCCTGTGTTAATTTTTTCTCTTGCGTATAGAGGAGCCTGGAGGAGTGGGCCCACCTCCAGCCCAATAAGCCATGACTGTTTAATTGCCTGACATTCTGTCAGAGCACATACCCTCAAAGCTCTGAGAGAAATGGAGATTTTAAAGTCCAAAGAGGGGATAAAGGCACAACAGACTGTCAAGCTCAGAGGCGCATTAAAGATAACAGACAGAGCTTTTAATTTGACATTTGTAACAAGTTTTGTGCAGTTCAATTTGCTGTACTTCTATTGGTCCTATTTGACTCCCCTTCGCAATACACAGTTCATATTTTATCACAGTGGCACTATAAACAATGAACAAACAACACAAACAGGACTAGACTGTAGAAGAAGCCTTTACAGAATTCAAATTACTTTATGCCCATAAATATTTTCGGATCGTCTTTTTACAGAAAAGAATAAAATCAAGCTCATCAAATATATATTTTTTTATATTGAAATTGTCAAGAAATCACCAGTGAACACATTCATGTGCACACTCAGATTATTAATAAATTATACTTAAGTCAGCAGTGGCATTCTCCAACGTCCTGATAAATTGTCTTTACAAAAATAAACAAAAATAAACATTATTTAATTGTCTACATCCAAGACTCTTTTTCATATTTTTTGGTTTTACCTGTTTCCAGTGTGTTACAAAAAGACATGTTTTCTTCATTTTCTATTAAAAAAGGTCTACAGTACTCTCTAAAGATGCTACAGTACTTTAAAAAAATATCACTATAGTCCCCCTTGACATTACAGATGTTTCTTGTTTGTTGGTTGTTTTGTTTTGTTTTGTTTTTTCTAATATGAAATTTGGACCAAAATGTTCATATTTTCTCAAATCTTAATCACATTTTTTTTAAACGTAAAATAGCCATTGAATGTCCAATGTTTTCCTGAAGTACACAAACATAGTAAAAGCTTGATTATTGTGTCTACACATCGAGTGAAAAAGATATAATTGTAGACAAATTATAGCTCCCCTTTCATCTCCACAGATATGATGTCTCTTGGTCATCTAACATTTTAAAACCACAGTCAACCATGGCTTTCCAGCATGCATTCACACATACACTTTTTCTACAGCAATTCACAACCTTCTCAATGCAGAAAACACTTATGGAAAATACTCTTCAGCCAAACGACTGGACACTTTTGAAAAAACATTCTGTGGTTTCCAATTTCGGATCAAAGATAAATATGAGGACTTGCATGTGGATTAACAACATAAACAGAAAACTTTGTTTATTTTTCTCAAGTTTTTCTAAGCTTTGCCTTATTTCTTGTAAAATACCACATATTTTTACTTCTTCAAGCCTCTTATATTTATTTATTTTATTTATTTATTTATTCAAATAAAACAAACTAAGACAAAGAAATCCTCCCGTTGAAATGCTCAATCTTTCTTGAAACTGGCATCTGTAACTGATGAGCTGAATGAATCAGCCATGCTAGTCCACCAAATCCACCCAATTCAGAGTCTAAATATGATAAACTGGAATGAATTTGCTTTTATAAACTGCACTGCATCACGTTTACAACAAAAACATTCAACTGCCTTAAATTCTGAAATTGCATGTACTCCTCCTGCCAAGTACAATTGCTGGGCACATTTAATTTCTCACATTTAGAAACAGCACGTTAAAGTCAGTGAGAGAAACGGTTCCCCATCAGCCGATGACTGTGAAAACTGCCTTATATTATCAAACTTGAAAGTTTTTCATGTACAGTGAAGGTCAAAGATGCAATTGAAGTAACAACAAACACAAATATTTTCGAGCTAAAGTGGACCTTATAATAAATAACTAAAAGTCATCCATCTCACTGACATTAGATCAAGAACAGTTTGTTGGGTAAGACATTGTGAATATGTCAGTAGAAGGATGCTGAGGTTGGAGCTGCCAGGCAGGAGGTCTAGAGGAAGACCAAAGAGGAGATTTATGGATGTAGTGAGAGAGGACATGAAGTTAATTGGTGTGAGAGAAGAGGATGCAGAGGACAGGGTTAGAGGGAGGCACACGATTCGCTCTGGCGACCCCTGAAACGGAACAGCCGAAAAGTAAACAAGAATATCCTCATTTATGCAGTGTTCCTTACCTTGCCTATGTGCATTTTATTAGTTTAAACTGTGAAAATGGTGGTAGTATAGGGGATCATGTCTGAAATTGTTAATTGCAAAAAAAAAAAAAAAATGTTTTGTTGGTCAACAAGTTGTTAGGTGCTACCATGTGGTTGTTACGGCCCTAACTGATCAGTAAATTGACTGTTGCTTTTAGCCACAGGATTTAGAGCTTAGACGTTTGTGAGAAGTATGATCAAATGACAAAATATGGGCAGAAACAAGCCATGTCTATTTATGATATATGGTGGAAATTCTTATTATATGGATGACATTGGAATAGTATAACATTAAGTACAACCAAATATTCGTGCATGTCTGTTTTCTTTTCTCTCACTATGTGCCATGTTCACTAGGAAACACTGAGTTCGATGTCCGTGTGTGGTTTGTGAAGTCACTTGTCAGGAAAAAGGCACAACCACTCCTTTCCCAAAATCTTGACCGTGGCATTATATTTCTGCAGTCCAGGAACATGTCAAGCCACTGAAACATTCTTGTTTTGGATACAGCTTAGCGCAAGCAAAGTGGGCCTATCCACAGCTCCATTTTCTGAGTTGTTGTATCTACTGACTTTTAACCAAGCCTTGCAATTATGGAGATTCCACAGGTTTTAACATACTTTTTCATAGACCACACAAAAATAAATAGTCTAGAAATGTACTTGTGGCATGTTACTTTGGGGCATTGTTTGGCAATAAATTTAACAATTCCCTGAGTTAGAGGTCACCCTCAAGTATAAATATTTGTCTGGTAAGATTAAAGCCTGACAAATTCCATATATGCTTTTACAGGCAAATAACCCTTCCTGCAACACTTGTAAATAGAATGAGACAGATTTGGACTAGTGATTTTAGGGATACTACCTGAGGAATGTGGAAAACAAAAGCAATAAGGGACAAGTTTGTCATAATGGACTATTAAGATGTATATGTATGATCAGGTCTGTGTTTAAACTAATCATCTCAGCAGTATATATTAGTCAAGAGGGTTATTGGCATGGCTATAGGCTATTTATTACAAGAGCAAAATATTAAGGGCTTACCAAAGCAGGCATGATGTCAAGACACAAACAGTTTTGTTTACTATTTGTGAGCTGAAAGAAAGAAAGTGGAAAACAAAGTGGATAACTCTGGAATTACAACACATGCAGATTTTACAATGGGCCGAAATGCAGTGGTATATGAGCATCTATGCTATTTTTTCCCTAACAGCCATTTTATTACTAATTCCGTTTGTTCTCTTTTCAAAGTGTTAACATTCATGTCTCGTAACATTCTACATGCAGGAGCATTGTTTACTTGGTGTTGCTGTAGGATTGCTGCTTGCTGCCAGCTGGGGCTACAGTGGAGTTGATGTGGAATATAGTTGAATGCCAGGAATTGAGATGTCGGGAATTCCCTTGATTTCTCTCTAAAATGAATTCCACAGAAAAACTATGAAATCATTTCAACCATAGTGGAGTAGAAGATCTGTTGTGCACTGTTTGATCCGTACATGTGTATGAACAGTACAGTGCAAAGGTCTTAAGCCGCCATTATATTTTTTGGAATGCTATGATGAACATAGATTGTTATATCACAAGCTCTTAATTAGAATACATCTAGAAACTATAGGAATTATGTACACAGTATTAGAAACTGAGACAAGCTGTTTCTATAGAGCTCCGGGAGATGTTCTCACATAATCTCAGAATTCATCAGTCAAGTGTTGCTATGTTGGCCTGAGTTATGAATGATTAGCCTTAAATACAACATTTCATGACTCCACTGTGATAACTTCAACCAAAACAAAGGTGGATAATGCTTATAAAGGCATTGTTTCATCTTTTATGTGGTGCCTTTCAAAGTTAATTTCTACAGTGCATTTAGAACTTTTTTATGGTTCACTGGCCAATTTATCAGGTAAACCTCTACAATCTAATACAACAGTTCTGCTACAATTTCTACTCTTAACTCCAAGGTTATAATTTCTCGATTTCTAAGTTAAAACTTTCAGAAAGTAAATAATTCTGCGTGTTTAGAATTGAGCTCACAGTGGGTGGTGATTGTCAGTCGTATTGGTGTGCGTTATATTAAAAGGTGCTTCTAATGTTTTGGACACCCTACTTAAAATTAATGGATGGGCCAAAATAATAAAAACACCTCTTGGGTCAAAAAATAGAAGTGAAGGTCTAAAAAATAATTCTAAAAAATAATTCTAGGATGTGCTAACGGAAGACTCCTAAAATACACCAGAAGAGTACTTAGTACTTACAGTTGTGTTTTAATGCAGTCTCTCCACTGTCTACCTGTAATCTCTGTCTCTAAATGAGGGTGGGGTTCAGATCCTCCCCATACACAGTGGACAAGAGAGGAGCTGAGGCAAGAAACTCAGTTGATGTCTGTGGCCCTTACTGTACGCACAAATCAAAATCAAAGACACGTTTAATAAAAAGCTTGTCAAAAAAGTATAAACCATCCATGTACCAGACTCCATCAGTATTTGCATTAACCATAGTGAGTGAGCTAATTGCTTTGAGCATGCTTGTATGGTAATATAACTACTTTGCCTCATTTGTCACATAATTTAATAAAAGGCCAAGTTCTGGTGGATTCACTTGCAGCCCCCACTCTAAACCAGCCCACCTCCCTCTACCAGCTGTACCGTGATTCAGTGGAGTGAGAGGATCAGTGAGTGACAGTGAATGATTTCTATATTTGCCATTCTTTTTAAACTTCACTCAGTGATAATTATCACAACCTATTTATTGTATGTCGATAAAAGTAATAACACTCAAAAAATGTCCCTTTGCAGTAAATTCTACATTGATAAAACCGCAATTAATTGTGATTAACTACGAACAGTCATCCAATTTGTCATGATCACATTCTTTAATCGATTGATAGCCCTAATATGTATTATGAAGCACTAAATAAATACACACTAAAGTTGGATTTATTCAATAATGTTTCATGATGATGAAAAAAACGTCTGCATTTCAAATTCAGATGTGATGATTTGTCTGCCTTTGAGTTGGTTTGGCTAAAAAGCAAGTACATTGCTCAGTGTCTTCCCAGTTATCAGTGTGATTTCCTAACAGACAGTAAAGCACTGCAAGCCCACAGAGGTGGCATACAGGCTCAAACTCATTCGGCACAGTCAGTGCCACACTGAAGGTCAGCTTGTGCAATGCACCTATTACCCCAGCTGCTCCAACCTTGTTATAGGCAGTGCTAAGATTTTAACATATGTTACTGTGTGAGTGTGAAGAAAGGGCATTTAGGGTGTGTAAACATGTAGATGACTTACAGAAACATATATTGCACACTGTTATAACTGTACTGTACTAATCCTAGGTTTATAGAAACGGAGAGTATTGAAAGTAGATCTCTTCTTCACCACACATCCATAGATTTATGTGAATAGGTGAGATATAATTAACTGCAGCACCTCAAAACACACAACAAGACATAAAGGGGGACAGGCCATCAACTGTGCTATCAGATATTTGGGGTTACAGCTACACTAACACTTGGTGCCTTAGTCCTGTAGCGAGATGAAGACATCACACATGCTGTAACAAGCCAAAAGGTGCAACACTCAGAGCATCCAGTTCACTGTTGTCATTCACAAAGCAACACTAGTAATGTTGTCAAGGAGACAGACAGAATAGGAGCCCTGGGCCTCACTTATAACTAGGTTGAAAGCTGCTTGCAGGCCTAATAAAAACAAAGCATAAGTAGTAAACATTTGACAGCACTGAAAATATACCAGACTTATTTATTCTGTGAGTGAATGTCAGAACCATTTTAATGCACACCTCTATGCCTGTAGTGGTAAACATAGGGCATGTCCAAAACCTTTCCTGGTGCATTTTACACATCTTTCAATATTTTCCAAAGCCCATTCAAAAATCTGGCAATCAAAAACTGGGGTCTTTTCCATAGTAAATTTAAGAAAGTTCCCAGGACCCAGCTTAGGGTAATTTTAGACAGAGCGGCCTTACAACAAGCAAGCATGAAGAATACCCAGTATTGTGCATTGTATGTACTGGTTGTCCTGACAAAAGCAACACAACTGTATTGTATAGAAAAGTTTTCTTTGAGCTTCCCAAAGCTGTGTGCTCACCTATCCCACCTATTGTTCTGCAATTTGATAAGCATGGACACTGGCTCTCTTTGTGTTACCTGGTTTTGCAAACTTACTGCTTCACAAAGTCATATGTTGGTCTGAACTCTACTGAGGTAATAGAAGTAAAAAGCTTGTAGCTATGAAAACATCTGTCAGAAATTATGTGAGGAAGGGGATCTCAGGTTGATTTGGCTTAGGTTTTTCCTTGGTCTTTCCTTATTGAGTCACATGCATTCAATGAAGTGTATCCGGGTAGAGGTCCAGATGTTACAAAGCTTTATGTTTTGTACTGTATATTTGCTTTATCAAACTTTCAGGATTTATTATAGAGCTGATATAAATTTTACAACTGTGGATATAGATGGGTAAATAATATTAGATAAATCAAGGTCTCAAAACCATCAGATTTATTTCTGTTTATTTATAATCACTTACCAGTTAAATTCTATTTAACTGTTAGTTGAACACCTCATAATAATTGCCTTTGCCAAGACTCAAAAGCGATCAGAAATACCTTTTTAAATACTTTCTCAAAGATTGGTATGGCGGTGTCAAATGTTCCAAATTTGTTTTACTCAGTTCCACCTGGTATTAAAATTTAATATGTGTCTACAACTGTATAGAAAAAAACACACAGGTATAAATACATGCCGAACTCATTACAACTGGAATGTTACTGGCACAGGCTCACATTGTGTGTCTGATCAGAGCTGATGCCCGACAAGTTGAAGGGTTACCTCACTCTGCCTCTTGCTGCAATGTCAAGCAAGCATGGCAAAAAGCCACAGGAGACCAAGTTCTGGAGAAGAACTGCTCCTCCTACTTTACATAAATCCCAAGAAATTAGACTTGTGATCTAGCATAGGAAGACCCAAGCTGAAAATGGCCAAGTGTAAGTAAATTGTATGTTCAGTTACATCTGGACTTTATAGATGGTTCTGTAGTTGTGAATAAATGTAAGTTAACCATAATCATGCTTATATAAATGAATGCAAACGCAGACAACAGGTTAGGGGATCATTTGCAAGGGTCGTATTGAGGAAAAAATTAGATTTCTAATAACTGAACTGAAATATTTAAGTGTTTCAGAGCGAGAATGAAGTATGCTAATTCTTTATTTTTTTCCACATATAATTTTTCCATTTATCGCTTCTTCTTTCTCAGCGACTAATGCTAGCAGCATAAAGGCTCTGCTACTTTTCATATCTGTCAATACATTAATGAAACACACTGGCCCCATTACACTCTAGGCTGCCTGCCTCTTTGGGGAACAAGGGCAGCAGGGAGAGAGCAGGCCTGCCAATGATTGCTCTGTTCTCCACAGAGCATAGCTTGCCTTTAATCATCTCCCTTTTTCAACTTCTCTTGTCGTAGCCTTGGGTGAATCACAAGCGCAAACTCACCACTGCTTCATCAATATTCTGTCGGGGTTTTTTTTCCTACTGTGGGATCATTGTGTGATAAATTTTGCTCACCATGATAAACAATATCTCCGTACTGTGTAGTTATCAGTGGACTGAGCAAATGGTTTGAGGCAATTTTGTGTAAAATGAGCCACTAAACATGGCCATAGATGAACTCCTTTGTTATTGTATAAATTGACAGTCTGTAAATGTCATAAAGCAAATTGTTATTCAAAAGCCAAAAGATGGGATGGATTGAAATTTGGATGTGTGTAACATGGACAGAAACTTTGCTTTATATTGACTTGAAGGATTAATTAGAATGTTGCCAAATTCAAAAGGGATTGCTGCACCTCCTTTTTAAGGTTAAGATATAAGATATATATATATTTTTTTGTATTATTCTTGGTGCTTTTTTAAAACAAAGTCTACTTTAATAATATTATTATTGAAGTGATCATATTAGCCTAAAGAGACTAAAGTTGTGGGTTTGTAATTATGCATGCCTTGTAACTACGCAGTTCTATTTTTGGAACTCTTTTAGTTTTTAAGGTATATGGAGATTCACTGTCACATTTAGTTAAATGCTTGATGGATTATTTCTCCTACAACACTTATGAAGACCCATGTAACAGTCATAAAACTGAGGGATTTTATTCTGTATTCGAAATATATTCTCTTACTCCAGCATCAAAGCTAAAGTGGTCGGACAGCGTCACAGCAAATCAAATATAGTGTATTGTGCATTTATACTAACACGTTGTATAGCATTTCTTAATAGAATCAGTTTTAAATCTTAAATGTACTGTTTGTGATACATTGATTAGCGATAAATATTCATTACTTTTGTTTATTGCCTCGACAGCATTATCTTCCCAGCTGCTGTCAGTCATACCATTAAGATGGATCTCATGGCATTTCCATACTGTCTGTAACTCGAGTAGCAAAATAAAAACAAATGCAAAATAATAGCCAGATTTGAATAACAATAGATTTTCACTTTATGTCATGTATTTATTCCCAGGAAGCGGCATAACAATCAGTCTCACAGTGCTGTCACTGATGGTGCTGTCACTAGGAGGTGCACGGTAAGGAAGATATACACACTGATCCAAATCAGGCTTTATTGAGATGCCTGCATTAAATCATGCGCTAGCATGTTTATGCTAAGACATAATCGGTTGTGATCAAGAGTCGAACAAAGTGCGATGGCCTGCAGAATTATGCCAAAAAAGTGATTTATCAAGGTACATAATGTGCTTTCAACAGAGGGCAGAAGCCACCACTGTATCAATCCGCATTTGAGTTTGCAAGTGGTTGTGCTGTTTTCCAACCACATTTTGCTTTGGTGTACCATCCCCATCTGTGTGCGTACTGCAAGACAAACAGCTGGGTGATATCTTTCGAGTCTCATCTATTGTGAAGTCTACTGGGGCAGGTATATTTTCTTTTGCCCTCAGTTGATAGATATTGATTGGTTGAAAAGAGCCCACATCTATATGCACTCGGCTAGTTACCTGCTTTAAACAACACAGCCAGTCACCTTTGAGGTTTATGTCTCCAGAAAATGACAAAGTGGAGACAACTGCTACTCAAAACATTATCACAAAGGTCACATACTTGCTACGCTTTAGGCTTGTCAATATTATTGTATCAGTCCTACATTAATTCTACTCTACCAGTTTACTAAAATGCTAAATGTGCTTTAGAGTGAGGTGGCAAATCCTGGTTAAAAGAATTATCTCTTTATGAATACGTCTTTATAATGTGTTAGACATCCAGTTTAAATAGCCCTGTCTGAGGACATACAACCACAAGGCCTCAGCTCCTAGACATTCGATACTGTGGCAGCAGATCTGTGGCAGATCTGTTACCTTACCACGCAATACTCCCAGACTACACAGGAGAGTGTATTATTTTTTAGGATTGGCTGATCAGGGCTCAGCTTAGGAAACAGTTAATGCTAGCCATGACTGACAGGTGTCACTGTGTTGCAGCTCGCTGTGTATGGGGGTTTGTAGTGGCTGACTTGTCACAGTGCCCATGCTGACCGCGATCCGCCATGACATTAAAAACCCCAGGTGGATTTAATATTGTGGTTGATGTATAACTCGAATAAGAATGTGATGAAGAGGCAGAGTTATTCTTACTGTGGCTCTCTTGCTTGTGAGAAACTATTTGGTCTGTCCTCAAAGTGGTCACCGGTCAGGGAGAGACTCATGGCATGGCCAAGGTCTTGGTATGAGCAGGACCAACTCCCTGACCTCTGTAATTGAGATGCAGGAAGAATACTGCATTTGTATCAAATGAAAAAACTATTTTAATGCAGACAGGAGGAGCAGTTGCCAGGGAAAATAAGTTGATCGTGGAGTTGTCTGCCCCTTGTGGTTTAGTGGTAAGACCTGCTGCAGAGTCTATGATTAGACTGAACATGCACTAATTTAGCTCAGACTTGCAGCAGAGGGATTTGCTCCGTGTCAAGCAGCAATAACACCAACCGATAGGCGCTTAAAAAATGCTAATTGTTAATCTAACAAGAGAGAGGTGTTTTAACTGTTAAAGACAGAGTGCCTGATAAGCTGTGTGTGTTTGTGATTTTCTTGTTTTTTTATACAAAGGATACAAAGTAGATTTAGCGACTGACAGAACAGCCGGGGGAGACGCTGAACACTGTAACTCAGCTCTGGAAGCGCTGCGAGCATGATGTGTGTGTTTTTCAGTTTGAAAGTTAGAGGGATAGTCTGGGCACATATTTCTTTTTTTTTTTTTTAATTTTATTGAAAAGCGTGCCTGGGCATCATCCCACGACCAGATAAGAGCTCAGGCCGCGCTGGTATTGTGCTGTTGCCCTGAGTGTGACTGCAGCTTCAAAGCCAGTGACATGTCAGCTTTTGATCTGAGAATAGGCAAGGGCATCTGAAAACCACCAGTCAAAGTAAAGCTCACTCACGTTTCTCTGCTGAGCTGAAAGATGGCACACAGCTGCCACCCTGTTAGCATGCATCCACAAACACTCATAACTTTTTGTGTGTGTGTGTGTGTGTGTGTGCGTGCGTGCGTGCGTGTGTGTGTGTGTGCGCACTCAGCTGCATCTACACAAAAGCAAGACAGAATGATAAATATTGTAAGAAATACTCTGCGTGTCTGTAAACAGACTTGAAGCGTGCTAACACCATTATCTCACTGATCCATGTTGTTGTTTTTGGAAATAATTATTCCCTGTAAACATTTCCACGTGTTTGTTCATTTGAGTGAGTCAATTACGTTTTACAGTGAGTAAACATTGTGCGATATATCCAGTATGTTTGGCTGCATTTAATTTGTGGTAAAGTAAGGATGCGCTTAGATCCTGGAAAGCTACATTATGCGAGCTTTAATACCTTACAGGCTGCGTTCCAGTGCTGTTTAAAGTAATCTTCTGTTTGTGTGCTGTTTTGTGGTGATTTTCAAAACGTCCTGCTCCAGATTGAAAAATAAAGCGACACAAAGAGCAACACTCATTTGACTAAATGCAGTATATCATTTAATTAATTAATATTTACATTCAGCATATATTAAATGACAGAAGAAAACTGTGGTACAGTTCATTTAGAGAGTGGTACTAAACACATTCAGATTGAGAATATGGGGAAAAGGGGGAACAGGATAGCTACAATACCAGTACAGATGACTGAGCATACTATGCTGTACGTTCATGGAAAGAGCGATAGCAGAGGCTTTACTTACAAAGCTCTTTGGAATAGGAGTCTGGTCTAACATCACAGGTCGGCTATCCATGAAACCTTCACTCTAACTTAGGACTGAGGCAACAGAGAAAAAGACCAAAGAAAGTTGAGAGTAGAGTCATAGCAAGAAGGCAGACACAGTGAGAAATACAATGAATACGGTCTGTGACAGGAAGCTGGGAGACAGAGGCTGAGGAGAGAAAGGAGTGAGCTGCAGCTTTATCTCTTCCAGGTTTACATTTGTGCTTAATCATGAATAATGTATTTACTTGTTGAAGCTAAACATCATCACATAAGCATCATAAAAGAAGACATCTTTGGATACTTTGTCTTTTTGTTATTGTCACAGAATCAAGTAGTGCTTATCTAGCCAAAGCCAGACATTTAGTTGCTTCTACTTTGCTGCCACACTAGACTATTAATACACATTACAGAGCTGCATTGTTGAACTGGATGACATGTTTCTTCATTACAATACACTCACCATCTTGCTGCTGTAAATACTAATTAGAGCACCAAATGTGGATTAATCTGCTGCTGGAAAAAAAGTAATCAAAAAGAACACATTCCCCTTGTGTTTCAATAACTTATTTCTTTAAAACTACAGTGCTCAGAATCTTTAGGAAATGACTCAGCTGTTATGGAAAATTCAACTATACACTAAGCCATTTACAAAGATGGACATATTTAGTGTAGGAACCAGTGGGGGTTGAAGCTGAGAGCAACACACAACGGGGAAGTTGAGAGACAGATTAAGATGTGTTGGTTTGGGGTTCTTTATGAAATGTGTGTAAGAAGTGTGTAGAGCAACACAAGGATTGTGCTTCAAGTGTATAATTTCAGTTCCAAAGGTGTTGACAATATCGCACAGTATAAAACAGTACACAGCATACATAAGTCCAGCTCAGCTTTTAATAGACATTTACTGACACTGCACTGTTTTTCCATCAGTGTGAATATAGGTAACTGTATTTTCAGGTTTAAAATGAATATAAAAATTGGATAATATATTTATCATTCGAAATATCCCCAAACTTGGAACAATCATTAGGCATACACAAGTGAGTGTGGCAGAGTCCTACTTATGCTCACACATTATTGAAGTCCTGTCAAGGAAAAAAATAATATTCGTAAATGACCGTGGCTTGCACATCCAGTGGGTAAATGGTTCTATTAACTGCCCTGTCAGTCTTCATTACACAACTATAGGTATCATATGCTAATACAACCTTTAATGTCATCAGGAATCGGAACAGCTATCATACATCATGATATTAGTGATCTCTTAGGATGTCAGTGAAAACAAATACATTCTACAGTGTGGTACTGGGGAAGTGGTTTGTCTGTGATCCTCATAGTGATTTCTTTTTTAATGTCAATATCAACTCTGTCAAGTATTGGAATAAAATGAGAATGTTTGGTCTGCACACATTGCTCTCTGCTGCCTCACACCGTGTTGGAGAGATATTGTCGACATGCTTTTCCTGAATGGACTCTTGAGCCTTTCATCAGTCGTCCTACAAACTCTACATCGGTTTCAATGGCAAATGTGAGGCCATGTGGAGATCAGTGTGAATGGAATGGATAGAAATATGATTAATAATATATTTGATTTTAACATGTGTTTAGAAAACGTCATTGGTTTAAATTTTGAATTTAGAGACAGGTAACCAATGAAATAAAGAATCATTATCGTGCCATAGGTGTTGGGCCACCGTGTGCTGGCAGACTTGTCAGAGCATTGTAGCTTTGTTCTACTCGGACACTATTCTTCCAAAACACATTTCCTCACTTCCATCAGGATAGAAATGTTTCATCACAGGATAAAGGTGATGACTTAGAACAACTATGCAGTCATTTGCAGTGGGCCATCCCTGTGAGGGGACAGATATTCTCATTCCAGCCATACTGATCATGCCCTGCATTGACATTTTACTTTTCCCTTTTTTCCTTAGGTGTCACACTAATACACGAGCATCACAGTCATCAAATGTGTGTTGGAGGCTACAGTGTCCGACCGTGTTTACGGACATTTTTCCCATAGATCTGCACATATCCCTTGAGTCGCTCTTCCTATTAAAACACACATTAGCTGAGCAGTCATTGTGATGGAAGCTCCTGCTGTCTGTGCCCTAACAATGAACCCTTGTTCAAAGTCACTTAGATGCTTTCCTCTTCATGTTCAACCAAAATCTCAGTGAGCTGCGCCTTCTCAGCATTTTTATACGTTCGCAAAGAGCATGACTGGATGTTAATTGCTCAATTGTATCATGCAGTGCACCTGTGTGGAAGCATCTGCATTTGTTATTTTTCTCCACTCCTGTATTCGGGGTTGTCTTTTGAATCAACACCCCTCTATAATTCTCAATTTCAGCTCCCTTCTCTGTTTCCTCTCTGGTTGCTTTCATCTCATCTCATTTTTCAAAGACATAGTGCCATCTAGTGTGCATCAGAGCTGGTTGCATGCCAGGGTTGTTGCAGTTGTATTATTTATTCATAAGCAATGCGCAGTGAAGTGAGATGCAGACCAATCCCAGGGGCATGTTTAGTATTGTGTGAAAGGGCTCAGCATTTCTTCTGCAGCTGAAACTTTACTGTATTAAGCATTAGTGATTTGAGGTACTTTGGGTTCAGAACTTAACATTTTATTCTCAGTTGATGTATTTTACTGTTTAGTCTAAGTAGAGCAGGATTTCCAGTAACCAGGTTCCTTAAGAGGACGTAAACATGGTCGACTCATCTATCTGTTATGTACTTAAGTAATTATAGGAAGTGAACTGCTGATTACCTTTAAGCTACATGACAAATGTTAATACCACATTTAATGGTGGTGCTAATTAAATATTTGCATTATGAAAGTGTTTCTCAGTTCACACTTTTTCGCAGTCCTGGTTTTGTTGGCAGATCCTGAGGAAACTGTGAATCTCTGACTTGTTAAACTAAAGTTAATGTGTGAGGTTTAGTCAAACATTGCCAGTCAATCTCTTGCATTGAGTGCAGCTTTGACCCTCTGGGCAGTGTCAGAGCTGCTGAAGTGCTTTGGCATCAGTGTGACAGGATTAACACATCAAAAGCAGTGTCGGGGCCTACAGCAGCGTCACACAGGCAGTACAGCACCTTTCATGTTCTGCTCAGGTTCACTACAATTTCACGTAAGCCAACAGCAAGTCAGACGGAAGAAGATAATGTGGCCAGCATGCTGCTATCAGGCTTTGCCTCAGCTTCAGTGAAATATGTCAAATTTTGCGTGTTTGATTAAAGATCAGGGTTCAACAGGCTCAAGTCAGGAAAGGATATCTGAGTGTGTCACATGGCCAAGATGCAAAGAAACATTTAGATCTGACATTCGAGCTGAAATTATTGCTGCAAGCCTGCATGATGGTACTTTTCATGATGCAAGCATTTAATAGTCAACACGGGAAAATAATTAAATCCAAAAAATGTTTGTTAGTCAGGGGTTAGGTTTTCTCAGTGTTAAACTGCACTATTTGCAATTCCTTTGATTCAAATGTGCTAATAAGGGCGAGTGGGCCAGTTTTATATTTAGTTTACAAATGAGGTGCATGATGAGTAACAGGTTTACAAGAAATGCCTTAATGTTAAGTCGACTCAAATGCAAAATTTACACCAATCATTTCTCATTCTGTGTACTGAGTGTGTCAGAGATGTCAGGGATATCTGCCAGTCTGTTTCCTTTCCTATGCTCTTCCAAAGATATGTAGTAATGAGTAATATTGTTTTAATGCTCTAAGGGCTACAAGCAAAGGAATAGGTGTGTGTGGGTTGGTTGTTGTCATACGACCATACATTTTCTGGCTCTGGAGAAATAATGTCTTACTTAACAAATTCCCTGCTAGATAATTTTTTTAAGAGCCCATATTCTGAATCAGTTATACAGCTATACTGGATTGCTGACTTGATTTGTTCATACTGAAGTTTTATTCTTTTTTTCTCGCATGTAACAATCCCTGTCTCTGTGTAGGTGGTTGACATAAAAGAGAAACTGAAGCTGTCCAAGAAATTTTGGTCCAACCTTCCTGAGGCCATGTGTGTGGAGGAAAGAGTGACCGCTGGAAATACCAGTGATGAAGAGTGCTGGAATGGACACACTAGGGGCAGGTAAGGTCTCTAAGACCCGTGGCTGATGCAGGCTAGTACAAAAGGTTATTTAGAAGTGCAAAGTCTGTTCAACTTGCTTAATGTTAATCAGTCTAATCCTAGAATTAAGAACCAGATTATTTACTTTCAGTGCCTGAAACTGAGCACGAGCTGGGCATACTTTGCAGTTGAATAAAAAGGATGTGGTCTCTTAAATAGTCAAGAGCTGATGCAATTTTGTCAACGTGTACACTCTTTAATATAGAGTATATTATTTTTAAGCTTTATGCATTTTGGTTCATGCTATTTTTTTTTTTCTTCTTCAAAATGTGCTACCAACATGGTGATTCCTCTATTAATCTTAATCCAACTTTTAAGGCAAATACAGCATTTGGACAACAACTGCAAATGCTAAGATTGCTGAGGTGATAGTTCTAGTGCTACTCTTTTTTATAACTTCAGCTATACTACTTAGAGATATTGTATAACAAAACAGAAATATTGGTATTGTATTTGTCAGCTACTGTACAGCTCATTTCTTTTGTAAGGCCCCAAAAGAGAATAAAAACAGTCAAGGACATTGTACGTTACCTCTTTTACTTGCAGGTTTCAGAACAGTAGATCATCCAGTGACCTGGGCTTATGGGGAAAAGTTTTTTTTTCTTTCAGTGCAATCACATGATGGACTTCTGCTAACTTATATAGTAGAAGGGCAAGCAGCTGACATGTTTTCCCCGAAGAAATATCTCCCAAGTATGTCAGAACATTACCCAACATGATTAGGTCAAATGTTCACTTTGCTAATGCTGTTTTGTCCTCAAAGAGCAATTCTCCTGTTGCATGAAAATGAGGCCCACATCCCAGAGCAGAAAATCTAGCTAGCCTCTCTGTGGTCCTGTTATACATATCAGTTATGATCATGACAAGTCCTTACAGATCAGATCATAATGTTGTCTAGTATCATAAACATAATTATGAGCTTTTTTTTCCTTTAAGTAAGCACTTTTTCAGTTTATTTGGTCTTTTGCGTTTTAACCTAAAAGGTACTTTCCAGAAGTTCAAAGGGATGGACTGACAAATCAGGTGAATAATCCTGAGGTGGGAGTGGACATCACCCGCCCAGACACCTTCATCCGCCAGCAGATCATGGCTCTGAGGGTGATGACGAACAAGCTGAAAAATGCCTACAATGGGAATGATATCTACTTTCAAGACTCAAGTAAGCTGTCATTTGTACCTTGGGTGATGATTCTCTCTGGGTTTGTAACTACCAACAACATAAAAAAAGTCTTTTTAGCCAATATTATAAATACACATTAAAGCAACATTATGTTTTAATAATTTTTAATTTAAATATTTTTGTAAAAATATGTCCTAAAGTGACTCATTGAACTGTCCTGGCAGTGAGGGTCACCCTTTGAGCAATCAGAGAATTAAATTAATTTCTTCCTAAATAGTATGTTTTGCAGTTTTCTATTTTTTTTGCAATTTAAAAATGATGCTGTGCAGAAAGAGGCAGAGTGTAGTGGGTGGAGTTTAGTGGAGGAGGGAAATGGAGTGGATTTTATTTATTACAACAGTAGCTTTAATGTGAAAAACACTGTAGAATCTTGTTGCATTGATGACTAATGTTACATTGCTGTTTCAGTGATGTGCTCCGTCTGGCCTGTGTTTTGGTGTTGCAGGTGATGAAGGCAGTGGTTCAGGCAGTGGTAGCGGCTGCACAGAGGTCTGCCCCACAGACATGGAAGATGCTACCACTGAAGCCCCAGTGGTGAAAGCCGACCGGAGCGGGCCCGTGGATGATTCTGCCCTACTCCATGCACCCTCCGTAGCCTTGCCAACCATGCTGGCCCTCTCAGCCCTGGCACTCCACCGACAATGGAGATAATGTTCGAGGAATGGGCTAAACATGGACTTTTTTTTTTTTTAAGCAGTTTTTGTATTCAGGCAGATTGGAGTTACAGTCAAGCAGACAGCATTCAGGCTGCCAGCCTCCAGGCTAGAGGAGTCTGCTCTGAATAAGTGAGCAGCCATGCATCATGATTTCCCACTTTCCCAAAGATCATGCGGTGCCATCCTAAGACTTGATATTTTATGGCATCACTTCATCATCTGACACTGATGTCGACCCGACTTAACAAACTCTGCCTCAGAGATTGAAAACAGTTTTTCTTGCACATATGGCAGGTATCAATGTAGGTCTTCATGTGGAAAAATATAACGCGCACTTTTTTTACTTTTTAGTGCATTTTTTGTGACAATGTGGTTATTTGATGCACCTAAAGAGACACATTAAGTTAATATATTTTAAGACAAATACAAAGGAAAACGATATAACTTTCATAAAATTCAGGAACGTGTGGTTTCCATCTAAAATTTTAATTGAATCTTTTGTCATTACTTAAGGTGCCAATTATTGATTTTTTGATGAAAAATGACTCAGTATTCATCAAAACTGTCAAAGTTTTATATTTGTTTTTAGAGCTTATGCAGCCACTTAATCACTTTGCTTCATGTTATGGTTTACTATCATTTCAACCATGACATAAGACAAGATTGTAGGTACTCTCCATCATGAGTTGGTCATGGGTCTGCTCTAATCACATCATGTTCAACAGCTGTCTTGTGCTGTGGTTCATTTTGTTAAAAGGGATAAAAATGAAATTTTCATGTACTCATTTGCATTGCAACACATTTATTTTTTGCAGTATGTTCTCATATCATGTTGGTTTGGCTTCAGAAGTAGACAACATGGACAGAAATATTATACAGAAGGTACCGCCAATCTACAGTAGTGTCATCATTGTGATACTGGTTCAGTGTTGTGGGGCTAGTGTCAATATGTAAAATCAACGCATTCATGTCAGAGTGGGCGGAACAAATTCTAATTGTCACTCATATATAAGGATTACTCATGTATTTCTGCTTTTCATCAGTAGGTTTAATCAGGTTATGCAAGGTTTCTAACATCGTATGGCATTAATGATCTGCACGCAAAGCCACTAAATAGAGATACACAAGTAAGCCAATTTTTTAATATTAAAACATATTTTTGTGAAAATATGAAGGAAGCATTAGACCCTAATTAAAAATCATGACATTTGCCTTGCGTAAATGGACATGCATGTTATAGTCACATCAAATCAATACAGAATCACCATCCCTGAACAAAAGTTTGTGCTGCTATAAACTTTATATTGATTTATATTGATTTGCAATAATCACGGCCGGTAAGTATTTCAACAAAAAAGTTCAATATGCTGAGCACTGTAGCAAAAAACCTAAAATACTGTCACACAATTATTACCACAGTTATGTAAAATGTGTGGGAATTATTAAGAGAAGACATAGAAAACAGCACACAGCGGTTAGTGAAAATGCAAAGAAAGGGTCCCTAAATTTATCTTTAAAGCTTGAATGGTTATGTCTGCAGCCCCGACAGGCTTGAAGCCGACCACAGTCACCTGTGAAATGAGAATCTGTGGGGACTGGACAGGGCTGAATGCTTCAGTGAAGCCCCTCAGTAGAGCGTACTTACAGAGAATGTGAGAGGCCTGGCACTGCTGAGGGGGGCGGACAAAACCAGCCTGTATGTACGTCCACTGTTCTCTGAGAGCCCATCAGCTCCATAACCATCAGGCCAGCTAAGCTTACATATCCACAGATTTAGCCTGTGTTATGCCCTTTGCAGTATATCAGTGAATGTTTAAGCTTTTCTATATTACATATTAAGTCTGTGTTTGAATTCAGCATTGCAAGAAAAAACTAACAAAATCTGTCATGTCATTTAAAAGGGATTCTTTATTACGACTATAAATCTTACAGGATGCCCTTTTTATGTTTTGTATCATTGAACTTTTAATGGTAATATTTTTGCAATAAAATATTAAAAATGGATGTCTGGTCAGAAAATTACCTAAAAAACAGAATAAGCAGGATAGAATATAACTCAGCATTTTTTCTTTTTTACAATCATAGCATTGCTGTATGAATTCAAACTCTAATGAGGTGAAATTTGTTTGGAGTTTGAATATAATTTCAAACTAAGAGGGGAAGAAGAACTAGATGAGCTAATATGCCTTACTGATTTCCAGTGCAATTATGAAGATTGCATTT
The DNA here is from genome assembly GCF_033026475.1 of Channa argus. NCBI lineage: Eukaryota > Metazoa > Chordata > Actinopteri > Anabantiformes > Channidae > Channa > Channa argus. The sequence continues at coordinate 13,993,312 of NC_090205.1, forward strand.
GTGTTTTGTTACTGTTCTTGAGAATAAATATTTATTAAAACATTCCAATAAATTTGTATTTGTTGTGACTGTTACAGCGAAATTGCTAAAAGGCACATATTATGGAAGGAAATTGTTAAAAATTGGTCAGCAATTTGTTAAGCTGGCTAAAAATGTTCTATGTTAGAGTAATTATACAAAAAGTTTGATTGGTTTCACTTGAACCTTAATATTTTTTTCAGTGGATGTTACAAAATTTTATAATAAGCGTCCTTCATTTACAGGATTACTGTTTTCTTTTTGTTAGACGTACAGAATGTTGTAGATTGGCTTTTTCATCTCTACTACATTTGTAGGATTAATTCTGTTTTGGAGCAACAGGTGAAGTCTAGGCTTCCTCTGTGTACTTCCTATTTGTGAAGTCTGCTTTTATCAGAGGTTCAAAGCCTCTGTTCCTCCGCTGACGCAGGTAGAGCACAAAGATAAGGAGAAGCACCAGGAGACCAATGAGAACTCCCCCCAGAGTGGAGCCCAGCACAAACACATTTGGCCCTCCTTCTGCATCTGCAAAGATGAGTTACAGAGGGTGATTTCATTTTATTTTTTTCATTTTCTTGCATTGTGAAAACGTGTAAATGTCATTCAGTATGTTAGAACAGGGTGTTTTCAGTGCTTGCTCCATATACCAGAGGTTTGATGAGGCTGTGAACCAGCATGAGTGACTCAACATTACTCAGCTATGAACTCATACCTTTGACCTCAAACTTTCAACTTCAATTTTAAAGCCCTGAGAGGATGGTATGGTCTTAAGCCAAAGGTAAGCAAATATAAAAGCAAAATAGTTACACTATTATACACTGCCTTTCTGTTCTAATTTGTCAGCTTTCCTATAGCGTACATATTTTAAAATGGGACTATTGTTCCCAATTTAGAGGTTTCCATCACTCAGCAGTCTGTGCCAGAGACTTAAACAAAAAAAGAGGACTGGACAGAGTCAGGCTAGTTGTTTCCCAGTTTCTAATCTTTTTGGTAATCTACAAAGCTGCTGGCTGTAAATGTCTTTCTAACACACCCTTCCGAGACTAAAATGGCCTTTCTCACCTAACCCTTCACAAGAAAGTAAAATCATATTTCCCAAAATGTCAAACGATTCATTATTCTAAGTCTTGCTCACCATCCAGGGCAATGGCGTAGGAATAACCCAGCTGTTCAGAGGGAGCATAGATCTCCTCATTAGTGATCGGTGGGAAGAAAGGAACCATGTTGTAGTTCCTGTTGTGACCAATGGGGGCCATCTCATCGGGTAAGGTGGCGTTGGATGGTCCAAACCTCCTCATCCACTCGTCAAAAATGGCATCAGTGAAAGCATGGAGCACCTGTGAGGCAAACACCCAGAAGCACCATGGTGATTTCAATGAAACTGCGTCATTTTGGAGTCAATCATGAAATCGAATCTGACCAAAAAGATGGGGTCATTGGCTGCAGAGTGAGGAAGAGCACTGGTTCCATTGAGCAAGGTGTGGACGAGGTTGTGAAGGTTGTTGAAGGTTTGATCCAGCTCACCATCTGGTTTATCGTACCCTTCGAGAGCATTTCTGTGAGTGAAAAAGTAAAATATTTGTCAACCTGTTGTCAAATCCTCCTTATATTAAATTTAAAATGTGCAGTAAAGTTGTACCTAAAACTAAAGGAAGAGTTGGTGAAATATGGTGGGCTGTCAAAATCCCTGATTCCAAGACAGCTTCTCACATCGTTCATGGTAGGCAGAGACATATTACTTCTCCCCATCACCCCTCTCTGAATGAAACCCTCAACGGTGCCATTGCAAAGAGTCACCAGGCGATTGTAGTCGTCCAAGCTACAGGAGAATAAACAGGAGAATTTGTTTCGCTATAATCCAACTCGTAGTTACTGAGTTTCTTTCCCTTCCCTTCAACACTATGTACTGACCTGTTACACACAACCCCCCATCTGGAGAATCGGGACTGGCTGCTGATGAGGGAGGGGTTGTCTGGGCTTTGGCCACCCAGCAGAGAGTCAGTACACACATCACACTCACTCTGCCCTGTGGCAAAGTTCCAGTATGGGATTGCAAAGGTCTCATTACCAGTCAGCCTCTGCAAGAAAAAGACACTTTTTTTATTGATATTAGTTTCAAGAAAGGTGGATTTTGGTGAGCAATGTGATGTTTTGCCAATATAATGTCGCAGCCCCGACTGCTGTAGAAACTGTATCTTTTAGATCTTTGCATAATCTGCCCCATCATTCTCTTCCCTGAGCTTTGTGTCTGTCATCTTTTATCTGGCTAACTCAGTGAGAGTCTTTAGGATGTATAATGTGCCTTAAATCATGTATTACCAAATTCTTACAAATTGAAAACTGTACAATAACGGATGCATTTAACAATAAAATAATATATTTGTTATGGAGTAAATTTCGTGTTATTGAAGTTGTTTTTTGGAAAGAAGGTATCAGACACCATGTATTTAACAACAGCCTAAATGGACACATTTACAAATACTCTATACGACAGTAATACAAGTAACTCTTGCCAAAAAATAATAGAAGAACAACAACAACAGTAATAATATAATAAGATCATATTAAACATTACACATACCTGTAGCTCTCTCTCCAAGCTCAGGAGGTGATACCTGTGCCAGGTAATGAAAGCTGGGCCTTTGTGTGAGAAGTCAATGGCTCTGAATGGACGACCTGGACCTGCAGGGAAGTAAAGTGTTTGATTAACTCCTCTTTGTAATGATAACAGGGCAACAACAGTGTAAAAAAATAATAACTATTCATTCAGGTACGAGAAAACAAATGACATTAATGTTAAGGGGCACAGTCCAAAACTTTGATTTGTATATTTAATTTTTATGCAGAACTAGATGATTATAATATAGGTTGGAGTTTGGAACTGTTTCTTACCAAGAAGAGTGTCTCGGACTGAGTAGTAATGCTGCCAAACGAAGAAGTCATAGACGGAGACATTGGCAAACTGAGGATCGGTTCCATTTGGACCCAGGAGTCCCAGCCAGTGCTGAGTGGCAATAACGTAGTCTGGGTGGATGGTGGTCTTAGCCAGTTCCAACGCATTCAGGAACTCCTGCAGCTCTTCAGGGCTGAGGGCGTGAATGTTCTTACGCACCACTGGAGTTTTCCTCTGGTCACAATTTGGTCCAGTCCAGCCAAACTTACACTGACCACAGTTATAACCTGCAAAGTTACCTGCAACACAAAGGGTAAACGTCAAATCATGCTGATGTCGTTAATGTTTCTCCATATTTAATATGAACCATGTGGTATAATCTACCCGTTCTTTAGCTGCTCACTGACAAAGCACCATAATAAAACTGCCCGGCACTTACCGTTACATCTACAAGTCTGATTAAAGAATTTGGTCGGCCACCTCTCTCGGTCATCCACATTTCTCAGGCTGTACGGTCCTCCCCAGGGTTTGGTGTCGACCCGAACAGTAGAGCAGATTCCTCTCCCCGAAAGAACGCCGCACACATTGGCAGGGTCTGAGCCCAGAGCAGGGCAGCACTGCTTGGATAGGATCCCTTGCACTGTGCAGCACACTCGAGGAAATTGAGCCTCTGTCGGCTCAGACCACAGAAGTACACAAAAAACACCAAGAGCCAGCAACTTCAGCATGTTTTCTGGTGACAAATCAGTTTGTAGATCAACTTTCTGCAGTGAAAGAATTGGTTCCCCCAGAAGGGTGTGGAATCTGACTCTGCTACGGTTCCCCGCTGTGTATCTTCAAATTAAATTCAGCGATAGTTTTAACATCTGTGGAAACAACACTCAGAGCCAAATCATGTTGTGTTCCAGTCGGTTTCATGCACATTAAGAAAGTCTCTAATTTCTCCTTAAGCTTTTGTAGAACGGGGGAGGATTAAGTCGTGGGTCTTGTGATGATCACCTGACAGCGGAGCTGTGAGCTGGACTAACATGTGGGTGAACACCATGAAACTGCCCAAGGGGACTACTATAAACTGTTTGGCTACTTTGTACCAAAAGACAAACTTGTGTCTGATTTAGTGATCGGAAACCAAACACAGATTTAATATTTGCTTCAAACAGAGCAGACTATTGAGCCACCTCTGAAGACATGTCAAATACAAAATAAAATATTTTTTGATGAACAAAACATGTAGGAGTAATTCTGATGATTAAAGTTAAACAGAAACAAATCATACGTCTGACCAGCATCAGCCGTTGCTGGTAACTTACATTGACTATTTCATCACAACGGCACCAGCATTTTATTAGGCAGCAGGTGAAATTTTAGTTCTTGTGTTAGATGCAAAAAATAATGACTGAGCAAATTTGACAAGGTCCAAATTGTGATGGCTAAACTGGGTCAGAGTATCTCCAAAATGCCAGGTCTTCTATGGTGTTCCCATTGTTGTGGCAGATTCATTATATATCTAAAAAACAAACTTTTAAGCATGTCCCCTGAACTCAGTCTGCTGTGTAAACCTTGATTGTGGCATAGTCTCTGAGCCCAGCTAGAAGTTACAATTTTAGGACATGGATCTTTTGATGTTCTGTCCTAAGCTTCCTTTGCCATAAATCAAACGTTCCATGTTTCTGTTCATTATATTTTGTTTTATTAATGTGAATTTGCAAAGTAACTATCTTGAAATAATCAATTGATTGAAAAGGAATAGAAAATGCAATATTTGCCGCTGGATTATAGTGGATTAGAAGTATAAAGATGAAAAGTCTAGTGTGCCTCTTAATTGTACGTATGTTAGTAAAGTACTTGAGTTACTTTCCACTACTGCTTCTAGCTTTTGCCTCGAAACTGCAGTGAAACATTTAAAACTTAGTCTCCTGTGGTCCGTGCATCGTAATGCAACCAAAATAAAGTGACACCAGTTAAAACTGTCATGGCACACAGTCCTTTTAGTTGTGAAAAGCTGTAATGTAAAAACTAGTACTTTGTAGTAAATCAAACAAGCCAACAACACAATGAATCACACAGAAAGAATCAGAACCACCAAAATGACCTGAAGGCAGAAGAAGCCTCTTCCAATAATTCTTTAAATAAAACTGACTCAAACTGCGTCAAAGAGCACTTTCTTCAACTGGTGGATGATGTTGAGGGTATACGACTGGACTTCATGTGACCAATTATCTGATCCAACACTGACAGCAACACAGGCTTGAAAATTAATTTAAGGAGGCAGACATGTAGGACACACAGATTTTGTTTCTGTAGGTTTTAGATATGGCATAGGTTTTGCAGTCCTTAGCAAATGATAAGATAAATCATTGAACTAAAAAACAGCATTTCTTTTTTTTAACACTTAAACCTTAAAAGTAAAATCTACCACTAACCACACATTTGAGCATGAGGATACACTTGTGACGTAAAACAAATAATCACTGGCTTTGTGTTTATATCAAAAGTCTTTAAAAATTGGGCTACGATCTTATCATATGGACATGATTCACTTCTCTGCCCTGTAGAAATAAAGTTTGGTTTTGTTTACTCAGCTTTAGATGCAGGAACTCCACACCTTCAAAGACGGTTCATAATGCGTAAAACCCCCCTGTGCTCAGCTTTGTCTCTTTTCCTCACACACGATGCATTCCATGTGACTCCTAGCTGTTTAAATACATTTCTCTAAATGGATGGAAATGAAACAATAGAGCTTTGTTAAAGCAAAGTGTAAAGGATCTGAATCTAAACTTAAGACTATAAATATAAAACTGAAAAAAAATCAATACATTTTTTGCAAATCAATACGTTTTACTTTATCCATCATCAGATTCACTTTTTATGAAGGTGACTATAATCATGACTTAGAGTTTTAGAAAAAAAAAAAAAACAGCTTGCAAAACACCTTCAAACAGGTAAAGTATTTGATAAATAGGAATCTGCAGTTAGAGCAGACTTAAACATGGCTCCATGAGAAAACTCATGTGTGACCACTGAGTCCTTTGCACAACTGGCCCTTTGAGGTTCACCGCACACAAGAGGATTAGTGAGCTGAATTCATGGAAGTCAAATGGAATGTAGAAAATGATTTATCATATTTATTAAGTAAACAAGTCTGCAAGCGTGTTAGTGACAAAAAAAAAAAAAGCATGACAACCCAAAATGTAACACCTAATTTCATTGTTTATCATAGTCATGGCTTGTCAAATTAAGGAAAATATGATGATTGGCATCAAAGACAACTAATTCACTTCAAAGCAGTGTACAGAGTTAAATTAGGATGACGAGTTTAAAGCAAGATAAAATCAAACACTATAAAGTGAAAAATATATTTACTTTAACAAAGAGGAATCAAATTTAGGGTAATGAAAAATTAAACGTGCAAATGTGTGAACAGAGCATCTCCAGTATGAACTCACCCAGGTTCCTGTGATCAGATGTTTTCAGGTGTGCTACAGTCACAGTGTGTGTATGGAAACAGTCACTGAATAAAGCATTTACTTTTTCAATTAGAATATTTAACAATTAAATAATATTAGCTATTTGTAGCTACTATTCTTCTTCATGCATTTAAATAACATTAAGAAAATATATTAAATAAACATAAGGGGAGTTTATTCAACAGTTTTGACCACTAACGATTCTCTAGCACCTTTTATTGCATTTTTGTGATGCTGTAATATGTTGTAATATATTTTGTGATAAAATTGAAAATAGTAATGGAAAGAAACTACTAGTAATGCTGAGCTGCAACCATTGAACATGTAAAATGTGCCGTGGTACCAAAAAACAGCTGTAATGTCAATGTAATATAGAATTTTTATTGATTTTCTTTCGGATATTATTTGGAAAATTATTTGCATTCATTTTAACATCTACAGAATACGTCATTAAAAACAAATCGTTTATTCCCGGGAAACACAGGATGGTGCCAGAGAGCCATGGAGAAATAAGGAAGTACATATAATGGCATGTGAGGCATGACAGGAGTGTCAAAAATATTTTTAAAAACAGGATGGCAGAACTTGTTTATTTTAAAAATACACTATATGGGAGCTTCTGCCAAACAGTTTTAGAACAGTAAAAAGTCCAATTAGGGTTAGTGGCAATATCTATCTACTGTTATATAATAAGATTTATGAGCTTACATGGAAAATATAATATACAACACAAAGTAGAGGTGGTGGTAGGGAATTTTGATTTGCATATCACTTAGTAGTTGTAATCCATTTACTTTCATTGGTCTTTTTATATGGAGTTCCTCTTCTCAGGTTGAACGTAAGAATGTGCATAATAGTCCATTATGCATCTTTGAAGTAGGACAAATAAACCCATTTTACAGTCTTTCAAAGACACTCACAGATGAAGGAGATTATTCATTTATGAACTCATCTGGGTTTTAACATTTGGATAGAGAAATGCATCCATTTGCTTGACAGCATTGTGAATATTTCACTTAACACCTACCCCTCTGCATACATTTAGCAGGAATTTCTGTGGGCTATATAACAGAGGGCTTTGTAAATCTTTAATTGCAACTACTTTAGTTACATTTGCAGAGCTCAGTGTCATAGTAACTGGTGAAAAGAAACCAATTTAAGTCTTTTTGTTTGTATCGTGTAGTATTTTATTATTTGATACATAACCTGAGGACCCATTTGACAACCTCTGCTCGGCTTTTGAGATGTCTTTTCCATATTCATATTAGATTTTTAAAGCACTTGTAAAGTCTAAAGTATGTTTACACTTCAAATTCATGTAAACTCAATCTTAAAAATAATTACGGCCATTATACCATATATACATCTGCATGTGGGTCGATAATGAGAAAATAAATCATTATATCATAAAAAAAAAGGTAATAAAAACTATTCAGTTAATAGTTAAAACCTCAGAAAACCTCAGAATAAATTATTAACACTTTTATCATTTATATGACTATAATATGACTATTATATTGACTATTTCCATATTTATAAAACAATTCCTAATTCCTAATGTGTAGTCACATTTTAAAACATGTCAAGTTCTTATGAACTTTTCGCCATTCAAAACATTATCTGCTAAGCATTTTTAATTATAAGCTTCCTGACCTGTGCAGGGTTCCTCTCGCCATATGTCATCTAAGCTGGGCTGCAACCCCTCAGTGGTTACAGATAATGGATTGATTGATGGATGAATAAGCTTTCTATAGGAAAATACAGTACCACAATAGCCTTTCTAGTGTCTTAATTTTTATTTTCTGATGCAATAGCTCATTTAGTTTTAACTATGATGCTTTTTGTTTTTTTGTGTATTAGAAAACCACAAATCAGCCTTTAAAAAAGGCTGTGTAAATATTAGCAGCAGTTATGGTGTTTCTCTTGTGCTTGCAGTACTATGGCAGCAGAAACAAGTTTAACAGACAGGGTATATGCAGTATCTGTAGACAATAGCAGGGGGGCAGTGTTGGTGTTTCTGGTGGCCAACTGGAATGACTGGCCCCAACAGTTTGCATTTCCTTCAGGATGCTCTAGCAAATATGCCATGAAATAGTCTAGGATTGGACATCTTTGTACTTTAACTGTCACCATTTTAAATCTCAACCATGCCAAGCAGTGACTGACAGTATATACAGTGGACTAGGTGGTATGCAGTTATGTGAAATGAGTAGCCTGCATAGAGTTTTAATCCTCTTTAAGACTCCTATCCATCTCTAAATTATTATCTAGGGGCCACATACCCATGTGCACTAGTTTGTACTTGTATAACCCACTTTTCTAGCAAACTGATCAAATTACTCACTGGAAAATAAGATTAATAGTTATGCTTTGAAAAATGCTTGAGGTCAATTATTTTGGAGATTCCAGTGATATACTCATTACACTATAAAGCCAATTCAAGGACAAGCAGCATGAAAAACTGTGTCGAAGATTAATTGCCATTAAAGGTCAACACGCGTTCAAATTGATGAAGATGCTATTCATTTTCATCAGTATAAAGTGCAAAATATATGGGAAACCTATAATGCTCATTACATGCATTTAAATGGCTCTGTCCTAATTACTTATCAGTCTCTTGTACTATTAGAGATGGAAATTAGAAATACAAAACAGACCCTTGGGCATCATTTGCTTAGAATATATTAGTTTCCTGTTAAAACAGTGTTGGCATTTTAAGAAGGAAAACTTACAACCCTTGAAACTTTGGCAAACGTTACAATATTTTGAAGGTAAGCATCTCAGCTTTTATTACTTAATTTACCATTTCTGGAACTGTGCAACACTGAAAAAAACAACAACAAAAAAACAATTGTTTGTGAATATAACAAAGTGGTGTGATGTATTTTTGTTCAAATGCCTTCTAAAAAACAAAACTATACTGTTTATTTTGCTATGCCCCAATCAGAATATTGGCTAGACCCTTCAGTGATTCTTTCTTCAGTGATTCCCGCCCACCTCTCTGGCAGCTTACAGATTTACATTTGAGCATAATGCAAGCATTAGAGGAGGCACAAGGCAGCCCTGATAAGTTACAAAGTGCTCCAGGGGTAAACCTCGTAAGAGAGGGTTTGGAGTTATTTACAGTGTTAAAATCCTTCAAAAATTCATGTCTGGAGGATGAGATTGGTTTTGCAGTTGATGCTTTGCACACAAAGCAAACACAATGCATGCAGAGGGTGTTTAGCTGTAAATGACCAAATGACATTAATTCTAATTGACTGATCTCATCCCATGCTCAGGACCAGTGTGTATGATACTGCTCAGGACACAAGGGTCCTGTCAAGACACAATGTTACACACAAAGCAACAAAACAGAAACACTAAGAGTAGCTTAAGACACGAGGAACACAGAGGACTAAAAATGATTTTTAAATGCAATTTAATTTTCAATGAAGCAATACTTAAGTTGTATGGCATTTTCTATTCAAAGATGTGTTTTGATTGTGCAATTCTCATAATAAGAGTGCTCAAAAACTGCAAAGCCATTACAAAAGAGGTTAAAGGCAATGGAATTCCTCCTTATCAGAATTGCTTTCTGTACAGTTGTTCCATTTGAAATGCATTTAATTGCAAATAGAAAAGAAGAGAGAGAAAGCCAACAATGCGAGGGGCTGAAGCATTTTTCTCGTCTGCTTTGACTGAGCGTATTCAAATCTAAGCGGGCAGACAATGAAGGAAAGGAATCGTGCTCTGAATAGCCCCTCTCTCTCCTTTTCATTCCCAGGGCAATCCACAGCCTTCTTCCACTCTGCTGTTAGGGGCGGGTTTTCCACTCACAGCTCAAACTTCCTCACCACTGTAGAACAACATATCCACCTGATAACATGACAGTAGCACACATGCGGGCACCATTCATCGTGTAACTGCGAGAGACCTGTGTGGGAGTCTGGGGTCCTCTGTAAATACAGTCTATGGCAATAACATACGTGGAGTCCGGGTTGTGCGTTCACACAGCTCGGCTCATCCACTTGTTTGACGAGGATGCCGCTCTTTGCTTGCATCAAACTTTGCCAGGCCCTTCCTCTGACACCATGGCCAAGCCTTGACCCAGGATCTCTCTCCCCACTCGTTCCACTGAGGGGAGGAGTATCTGGGGATCACGGGGCACAAAGTGCTTGAAGCCTGTGCCTTTGTTGGGGCGTGCTGGGGGAGCACACCCCCAGCAGATATGCTGACAGTCTCATGGGAGCAAGAGAAGAAGTTGAAGCAAGAAAGTGCACCCTTCAAACTTTCCAGTGCAGTGCCAGGAATTCTATTTTTTCTCAACAAAGATTTATACATATTTATACAAGCCCAAATACTGATAGAAAGGTGGTAGAAAAAAATCTTGGAATTGCAGAGGTAAACTATATGTAAATGCCATAAAGTAATAGACTTGTAGTGCAAATCACACCATTTTATCTTTAATTTTGCTTTCGTACCCTCCCCACTCCCCCCCATCCTCTTTCCTCTGGCTTAAAGGTGCATCAGAGATATGCATTTAAGCATATTCAGAACACGGGGCGTGAAATTAAATGTGTGGCAGAGTGAGAAAAATATACAGACGCTGGAGATGCCTTAAAAATAGTCATTTATGCAGATGGAGAGGAGTGAAATCATTTGCAATGGGATGACCCTCTCTCCAAGCATTTCTCCCCTCACTGTTCTTCCCTAATCTTGCACTGTATCTTCATTTTTCATTGAACTCGCCAGTTTGCTGCTAAGCAGCCTTGTAGATAAGGCAAAGTGCTAAAAGGAGACGACAGAAGGAGCTCAGTGGGCCCGTTTCTATTGCACTTTCACCCAAGGCAATGGGCAGAATTTAACGGATTCCTTCCAACATATGTTTTTGCCAGATAAGTAAACAGTGTGTGTCGGAAATGAAAAAAAAGCATTTGCAATTTAATGACATTACAGCTCCCAGCTTAGCCCGCCGTGCTGCGAGGCGAGGAGCAGAGAAAGGGGAGAGCGGAAGAATGGAACCGGGTGTCATCAATGTTTTTTTCTTTTTCCTTGCAAGAAGCAGCACTGAATTCTTCTTATTCTTTTCAAAACCCTTCCCTTCTCCATCCCTTCCTGCTATTTTGTTCTCTTGCCCATAGTTTCCTTGCTTTTGTCAGAATGAAATTATCTATTATTTTATTCAGAAAACTTGCCATCCCCTGCCATTCTACCCTCTCTCTCCAACATCTGATTCCATCAGATTTTCTGAGCTAAACCACATCTACCCTGGTCATGGTGCTCTCTCGCTCGCTCTCGCTCTCTCTCTCTCTCTCTCTCTCTCTCTCTCTCCCCCCCTTCTCCACCCTCTCCTTTTGTCTGGCTTCATCAAAGTGCAATAGATGCTTGGCACAATAAAGAAGAGCAAGCCTCCATGTTGTCATAACGTTCAGACCTAATATGAGGACCAATAGTAGGTGATGAGCTGGAGGAAGAATCACCTCAAAGTCTATATTTCAGTGTCAGCAAACAATCCATCTGACCTATGCGAAACTCAGTGATTTTCTTCTTTTCTCCCTGGCGGCTGTCAGGCAGCTGCCTTATTATAGAAGGCTAATTGTGCAGGAAAGCAGATTATGAGAGTGGCAGGATGTACTCCTTGACCATGTGCTAATGTGATGACAAGTTTGGGGACCCTCTAAGCAAAAGGCGTCGCACGCCAGGGCACTTTTGGCACTGGCTATAATCTGCCTTTGGTATTAACTCAGCAAACCGGCTTGTTTGAGTATGGATCAATCGCTCGCTCATTATTTTTACAAGAAAGCTTTATATTCAAGGCGCTTTCCTGGTGTTGATCTCTCATTAACCATGCTATGTAAATGCAGTGGCAATCCCTGTGTAAGGGATATGTCACCCGAGGGCCCAGGCTTGCAGAAGCATGTTAAGGAGCAGGGGCAGGAAATTTGGGTCAGTTGCCTTCGCCAAAACTTGAATTTCAGGTTTTGCTTAAAGCCCCCTGCTCAGCTTTTCTCTTTTAATGTGTTTTTGTTTGGTGATGTTATGTTTTAAATGTCAGCCCTGGAGCTGTCCAGCAATTTAGCAGGCACATAAAGCCCAGTCTCAATATCGCTTCCAAGTGTTCATGTTACCTCTAATCGCTGCTGCCTGCAACATTACACACACTCCATTTACTCGTGATCTTTTATCACCTCTGAGTGTATTGACTGTGCAGGTAAAAGGTTAGATAGGGTCAGAAAAGGGTGATAATATTCTGGGACAAACAGAAACGCCTGATTGCCGGTGTTAAGTGGCTATATGGCATTATTAGCTGCCTGCTACTAAACTAACTTATTTATCTGAGCAGAAAGGAACTGACGTGTGACACTGGCTCTTGAAGCCACGTGCGGTGAATTAGCTGTCAGAATGCATTGTGCATCAAATTAAGGGGGAAGTATTTCAACTTGTTTACTTATTTCTTACATACACATACAAACATCCAACAATTCATGGTGCTCAGACATATCTTAAGCCTAACAAGAGCTCACGTGTCACGTGATAAGAGAAATATAGAGGCTTCTGCCATATTTGGCTTCACTGTGCACTGGCATGGTGAATGACGCAACAGGAAAATAAACCTGACAGCACCAGGCATCGGCACAGCATTTCTTTTGCGCCCTACATACATAAATCTGTTATTATTGCTCGCTGTTAGCCGTATATATTTTTACACCTGTCTGCACTAATATCAAAGTGTCAAGGTGTGCTTTTAGACATTCAAGTTCATTTGTGCCTCTTGTACGAGTTTGTATAGGTGCCATCTCTTTGAGGAGGAGAAATACGGTGCTATTCCCAGGTTTCATTCCATTTTGAAAAGGACCTGTCAAAGGGCACTGTTCCACTTGACCCATTTTATTTTTCATACAAACAAATTCAGTGTACTTGAATTTACATGCTGAAAGTTTTCCATGCATCTGCTAAACTGTATGTGGCAAAAGTTCCATGTAATATGTTTGTATTCTTTAATTGTGCCCCACTTTTAATTGCTCCCGGTAACATAGATGCCTATTTTGCAGAAGAAGAGAGCAAATAAAACCATGAGGAATAATAAAGAACGTTTAGAGAGAAACATCTCTCAGTGGCTCAATAAGGAGAAAGAGACAGGCAGAGATGTCTCTGTGTCTGCAGCTCCTAGCCTTGTAACATTTTTGTTAGCAGCACAGTGAGAGTGAAGGCCAGACTTTTGATTGCTTTCCCTATTTCACGTCCCTTTAGAGATCCATTTTCTTCCCACACACAAGCAAACAAAGCAAGAATAAATACTATGTTCAAAAGCCATTACCTTCAATGTAACCCTTTCTGTGGTAACAAAGAACATGGAAAATTTCCACAACACAATATGACTAGGCGCAGCACGATGATGTGGCTTAAAGAGTATAGGAAGTCTGAAGGACCCCTGCATGTGATGTCTCATAGGACCATTCATAATAGATTTGTTCTGAGGACCTTCACATTACTTCCCAATTAAGGTATGAAGTCATGCTCCTTCATCAGTATAACTAATGGCACGTTTCACGAAGCAGTCATGTTTGGAGATTAAAGACGTGTTTTGCGAGTGTTGGATTTTCTGCTCAATATGATAAGGTGCCCATACAAATTATTTCTTTGCCGTCATCGACGTACATGTACTTGAATTCTCCATATTGTCATTAGTAAGACATCTATATGGTTGTTCCAGTGCATTACGCCATGGCTGCAAGACTATGCATGGGGGGGAAAAAAAAAACAAAAAAACGATCTGACAAGTACAGACGTGAGACCCGTGTCTATTAAAGAAACACTACACCTGACACTTTAAGATGTAATAACATAAAACAGCTATGACAAAATCCCATTTTGCAATTTGGACTGGAGTCTCTTTAACAGAAAAGTACTGCCAGTAGAATGACAAGCTATCCACCACTGGTACAGACAAAATCCAAGTTTCCATCCACTGAACACACTCTTCAGGATTCCAACATTCGGGGACATAAAGATTATTTATGAAGCGACATATCATTTGGAAATGATCTATTTTGCCACTGTTAATTACAACAAGTCTGCAGAATTTGACTGCTAAACCACGATATCACAATACAGGGTGTGAATCCCAAATCAAGCTTTGCACACCATAATCCTGTTAAAATGTAATAAATAATCCCTGTGAATTAAATGCTGGCAATATTTCATTTTAATAAGTTCTTGTAAAATCGAGAGAGAGGGGGAAAATTGATGGCATTACAGCTCACTCACTTCCAGTGTGGTTGTGAGTGTGCAGGAGGAAATCATTCCTTCTCATTAAAGGGGCAATCTTCGAGCCCCCCAGATCTTTGTTGTAATAACTGGAGAAAATAATCTCTTTTATTGATAGGCACATGTAGCAGAGAGTATGCCAACTGACAGGTACTTATCTTTTGCCTGTGTCCTGTGTTATAGAAAGATATAATTCTTTGTGACTGCTCCTCAGGGCATCAGCTCTTCAACTTCATTATTTCTACTCAAGATAGATATATTTTTTCCTTGAAAACCTGAGAATTAATATGAGAGCCAGCAATCTCTGCCAGCGGTCATTTGGAAATGGAACAAAAAATGTCATGTCAGTTTAAAGAACATTTTTAAAGGCTGCTCACTGACATTATTCTAATTTATTGATGGATTCATAGAATAATCCCATGCCTCATGGTTTGGATTATTAACTTAATGATTTCACTGGCTACCTAGCAGCTATATGATCTTTTTGAGAAAGTCTAATCTTGTCAAACATGTGATTGTGTCAGCCCACACCATCAGTACTTTTTTCCCCCCTGAAGTTTGTACATTTATGCTTGTATATAGGATTCTAAAATTGTGTACTGTCAAACCGGCCATTGCAACATCTGAACATGGCCTGTAAAATAATAACCCCTGATGATACTCAATAGGAATGTAACGTTACTGCAGTTAGTTCCTTTAGACAGCAGTGGGAGCTTTAGAGTCAGATAATCTGCTAAGTAAAGAGCCTTCTTGCCTCTCTATGCCATTTCCAAACCGACTGACACAGCAGTCAGCCTCACATTGTACTTTTTAACAGATCTCAACACTGTTTCCACGCACGTGACTGATCAGCTGTAACAGCTGCCATTTATTTTAGTTTATTACAAAACCTTTTACATTTTTATCAAAGTAGTACTTCAAATAAAAGCACAATGAATCCTTGTGTTGAGTTATTAAGTTTTTCTTCATTGTTTGTGGTGCTGCATGCTGTATTTGCCAAATACTATTAAAACTACAAAAGTCAATTAAATATTTTGATTCTGTTCTGGTCAACTGAGCAGAACATGGAACTGGCCACAATGTTTTATGATTTCTGTTTTATATGGGTCATACACGCAGAAATATATATAATATATTTGATTTGTTGAAATGTCAATAACAAACATATTTAAAAATGGTCAATTAGAAAATGTGCTGGATAAAAGGTAAGATGTTGTATGGAAAAGAGGGAAAGTATCGAGCTGACAAAGCAATGTTGTATGTGTTTTTGAGTTGTTGAAGAAGGACTGGCATCTTTAAAGCCACAAACAGAAGAGTATGATTAAGTTATACGCGTACGTGCAGAATTACATTTGCGAACATAAGCAACGAGGCCAGAATGTTTCCGTACAGGGATGGCTCCAGATTTCCTCAGCTTCAGTCAGAGTGTAAAAATGTATTGTCTAATGATAAAAATAGGGCTGTAAAATGTATATTTAAATGTATAGGGGTTGATAATATATAATGCTGTTGCTATTGTATTAGATGTATCAGTGGCAGATAGTCTGATACACTAGGAGTGCAGTTCACTCATCTCACCTGTAAAACTCATGATTACCTCAACTACTCCCAGTCCGTCGCCTCCACCCACCTGTGCCCAGCCTAATTCAAGCGTTCCCTCTCTGAACTCCAGCAGGGGTCCATCGCCTTATTACATTATGTACTATTAAACAAACTTGGACTTCTTAAAAGCAGATCCAGACTTCAGAGGCTGTGTGGCCTGTTTATATAGGGATGGACTGTACAGTACACAGCCATTTCTCATTTCTCTTGGTGACCTTGGGCACAGTGACATGTATGGTTTTGAGGCTTTGATTTGACACGTTGAGGGGTTGTGGAAAAGGTGCTATGCAAGATAATTTTAGTATTTTTTTCCCCCTCCTGGGAGCATAGAGATGTAAGAAATACAGCAGTTCATACTCTGAAGATTACAGGTAATATGGTACACAGCCATAAACATTCTTGACCCAACCTGATGATGGAGATATTGCTTTAGGAGAGACTTTTCACACTTTTATTTGCCTAAAATGAGATGGAGAAGTCAGTGATTAGACTCTTTGAGGTTTCTCACAGAGAAGCCAGCCCTGGCTGTGTATCTCCCAGCATTGCACACAGCACACACATGCTATGACAACCAGGTGAGCAAGAAGCAGACTCCTGCAAACAAATACAGGAAATATCCTCAAAGAGATTATGTTGATGTATTATTCATGTCAGAAAAAAAAAATACTAAAATGATCCATCTGAAGCCATTGAAGCCAGGTGATAATCCACATGCTTGTGGGGCAGCCCTGGGCGAATTAGGGATGAGGAAGCCATTGTACATCCCTTTAAGGTCAACGTGGTTGAACCGGTGATACATATGTATGTTAATTTGCCTAATCTCACTTCTACAAATGTCTTACAGGCACATAAAGGGTTTAACACTAAGACATAATGATATCAGGGCATCAAACGAGGGGCTTATGAAAACACGAGGCATCCATGGCTTTAAATCTTATGTAGAAACCTTTGTATCTGAGTGTAGCTACAGTAAAACATCAAAGGAAGTATGGTTCAAATTTCTTCCTAAAACATGACCTAAATATTTAGTCGATTTCTGTCTACATTCATTTCAAAGTTTTCAGTGTGGGTGAACTAGCAGAAATATTTCTCCTATTTTAAAATACTGCGATACAGCAGTTGCCGGCCTTCTTTGCACATTGTTTTATTGTGATACATGGAATAAAGCTTCAGTTTAGAGTAACTTCAAAGGTGTTATCACTTCAGATCTTTGTTTTCAATGCACCATTTAAAAACAATTTTAAAAAATAGGCTCCTTTAGCAGAAGGAGCAGACTTTATCTACCACGATTTTTACAACCCTATACACCCAACACACTCCTAAAGCCTAAAGATAAAGGCACTGTACCTGATACATGACTGCTGCTACACTACCTTAAGGAATCTGAATGTGTTAAGTGAATAAAGTCTTCTTTTAATTCGATGTTTTATTTCAATATGGTTTAAATAAATATAGGTATAATATTAGCCTGGGATTTATATTTTATTGCCCCTGATGTGTTGAGTATATTGGAATCAAGAGTAAAAAACACTGTAGAGGAAAAAGTTTTCTCCTACTTATTTCCATAGTTGCATCCCCACCTTTTCCCATTCATCTGCCGTCTTAGACAGAAAAAAAAAAAAAAAAACACATAGGCTATCTATTCAAAAGGCATTTAGTCCATTTCTTTCTTGGCCGGTAAACCTATTCATCAATTGTTCTGGCTTGTAGATTGCATTCTAATGCTAATCTACCGTGTTAAATATCTTTTTGTTCCCCTTTCACCGTTTTGTCATTCAGTTTATCCAGTTTTGGCCACCCATTTTATTTATTTATGCGCCTGCTTCTATTCATGCGCTCATGTATTTTTTATTATGTTGTTTCACTGTCATGCAGTGTCAACTCACTCTATTCAATGTGGGCTACTTGAAGGGCTTGGAGGGACAAAGCGTGTACACATTGCAGTGCTATTCACTCCGGCCAGCTGGATCGGCTGAAAAAAAACCTTGTGAAAAGAAATCCTCCACAATGGACACAGAAGAAGTGCACAATGCTAACAGTTTTCCAAATACCACTGATTGCTTTCATCACAATGAGAGAAAGCAGCCGCTTTTGCTGAGCTCCACTTCAACAAACAACACTCTCACAAAACCTCCCAACCCACGTTTTGTTCCCAGACAAAACCTCCTCGACCGTCTAAACGCTCCCAGAGTTGGAAAAAAAAAGTTCTTTCAGGTTTCTTCTCTTTTTCCTCAAGAAAAATATAATAAAAAAGGCCAAAGAAAGAAAAAGAAATGGCCACTGAACTCCTAATGCAAGTTCTTTGACAGACTTGACGACCTTCTCTGTGTTTTGATGAGGTACTTTGCCCTTTTATGATACATAAAAATCATTTTAAAAAGGTGCCCGTGTGGTTTAAATTATGTTATTGAGACTACACATTACGCAAATCTAATTCATTTTGTAAAAAATTAAAAAACTAAAAAAAAAAAAAAAAGGCCCATAGGCCTGTGATCACAATCACAGATAACCAACAAATTATTTTCTTAAAAATTACCTACATTTGTTTTAAAATAAGTGAACATGGAGTGTGGACTAAATGCCATCACTTCTGACAGGACTGTTGTTTTTTTTCCTAGTCTATAAATGAAGCACAGGGTCACGTTATTTTCGGGGGCCAAGAAGGAAGTTCCGTGGTGAGAAGTGATCGGGGTGTTACAATGGAGAACATCGTGGTGAAAGGGTTTAATTAACCGTGACGGAGATAATTATCCCTGGACTGTCCAAATTAGTTTTGCATAATCGCTCTGATCCTTATGAATTAATCTCCCAGTGTAATCTAGGAGGGGCAGCTGGTTTAAATAACATACATTACACGTTACTGGTCTAACAGAGAGTAACACACACACAACCCCCCCCCCCAAACACACACACACACACACCTGCTGCTGCGCACGTGAGAACACACACTAGACAGGTGATCAGATTTTATTAACTATACTTGGTGTTTTATTTCAGACTTGGGAGCTCACACACTCATCGGAGGCTGTTTTAAAGCCTCAAAGACGAGCTTGTTCTGCAGCCTAAAAGCAGCTCACTTCTTTTTTTTTTTTTTCTTGTTCCTGGGAAAAGCAAGCTCAGAGTACCACACAGTTTTATCTTCCTTCCTATTCACGATTAAAATTGTGATAAATAAGGTTTTGGCTCCTGATTACAATGGGCTGATTTAGATTTCCCCCTATAATGCCATTGAAAGCGCGGACAAAAGCTGCCTTTGGAGGATACATTACACTTCACCTGGACTGAGGAGCAGGAGCAGGAAAAGAAAAGATACCAATCTTGTTCGTCTCATCAAGAACTGCAGCCGCGATTCCCTTCCGTTTTAATCCGAAGACGCTTTATTGTAGTGCTTCGCTCAACAAGTGAACAGTAGCAATAGGTTGAAGTACATAACGGAGGTTAAAGAAAACACAAAACATACAAATTCCATAAGAGTTAGTTAAAAAGGTCTTTTTTTCTCTCTCTCTTCTGCTGCACATGATACAAGGAGTGGGAGGGTGACAGATCAAGATGATAAACTCTTTGAATGAACTTCCATCTGCATTTAAATTTGAACATTTTACTGTTTAGGGAAGAAAAAAAAGAGGTAGGGGGTCCTGTGGATCAGACTCGAAAGTTGCAATGCACTGGAATTGAATATCACCTTCAAAATAAATTACATGTTCTACGTTTCATGTGCAAATATCACAGAACTAGTCTTGTCCTTTTTAAAATTGTCTGGGTCACCATAAATTCCACTAAACAATAAATATTACAGACATCTATAAAACGGCTTAAAAACTCAAAATATACACCGGATTTCTAAATACGCAGGATCCTGGCCCTATATGTCAAACACTAAGCCTATATGGGCAAATAAACTAGAGTCATTTTGTCTGTACACATTTACAGTCAGTCAAGATGGAGAAAATGCTGTGACAGTCCTCCTTGATCCACGAATTATAACCTTACACCAAGTCATCTGAGAGGAACGGCTCCTGTGATTATTATGCTCATTGTATATGGTGCCATCGATTCCAACAGGTTAGTCAGGCGGGTACAACTTGCAAAAGATAAAAATCGAGCAGTGGACCTTTCAAAAGGAGTTCTCACAAACTGCTCTGTTACCCTGTCCTCTCAAACTGTGCACGTCTGCCATCCTTTAGTCCTTTCTCCTCTGGACAGTGAGAGCTGAGGGCTGGGCAATAATAGATTAGAGAGCTCTCTAAATAAGCATTACCTTAGATAAAGGCATTAATCAATATACATACACATGTGATATCTGAGACGACGAGCACTTCATCACATGTACAAGTTTGTGCATGCATAATAAAACTCTTGCATGGATAACTGCTTGTCTTGTTTTCACATTTCGTTTTCTCAGAAGTCCAAAGTGCGCCTATCATAATGCCGCAGCATATGCAGGGTACGGTTCAAGTTGAGGTTTTCCCATTCCAGGGAGCAGGATGTATGCTAAGGGCGGCTGGAGTCCCGCCGAGGGCCACGCCGTACAGTTACAAGGGATCATGTAGCCTGGGTTTCCCGGGGACGGATGTGAGTGAGTGTGGGTGTGCGTCCCGCCACCAACACTGCCAGTCCCGGTGAAAGCCGTGGCGCCTCCCGGCGGGTACCCCAGCGGAGACGCGTACGGAAACGAAGGCGGGGAAAGCTCGGTCATCTTGGATCCCAGGTCGAAAAAGGAATAGGGGTTCGCGGACATGGACGGGTTGAAGAACACCCTCGCCGCCGCGGCCGCTGCAGCCGCTGCAGCCTTATCAGGGTTCCCAATAACGGACTCTGAAAGTGCTCCAGCTGTAAGCCCGTTAACTTTGAGTGCGTCGTGCTCCCCCAGATTGTAGGGCACCGGGAAAGAAAACTTGTCTTTTTTCATCAGAGTCTTGGGCTTCCGCCTCGGTCTGTATTTGTAGTCTGGATGTTCCTTCATGTGCATCGCTCGCAGTCGTTTGGCTTCGTCGATGAACGGCCTTTTCTCAGACTCGGTGAGAAGTTTCCACTCCGCTCCTAATCTCTTGCTGATCTCGGAGTTGTGCATTTTGGGGTTTTCCTGAGCCATTTTTCTGCGCTGGGCTCTGGACCAAACCATGAAAGCGTTCATCGGGCGTTTGACGTGATCCATTGGTTTTGACATGTTTGGCACAAACGCTCTCTGAGAAAGGAAAGAAATCAGAATCAATCAAAGAATGAAAAACATATAAAACAGCACAAAAATCACAAACTCGGTTATATTAGTTATACATTCACCACAACTGCAGCTGCTCTTCTGCCTACTTACTCTGTAGACTTCAATTCTTCATCCCCACCGCTGATTTTCTTCTGAAAAGTACAAGTGGCAGCTTTCTTAAAAGTGCTCAACTTATGTTTTCTTCTTCATGGTGGCTCCCATCACCGATACGCCCTTAGCAAGGAGGAGAGGAGGGGAAATCGCTGTCTTGTTTTCGTCTTGTCGCTGGAGACTGTCAACCACCACTCAGCAGCAGCATTTACGCAAGTGGATGATACGTCCCGCTTGCCCCATGTGAAATACAGGATTGTGTGGCAGGTAGTGAAAGTGCCACTGGCGCATGCGCAGCAGCCCAGACAAGTGCTGCGCGACTTTTTTTTTTTTAAATCCCACCCCGAGTTTCAAGGGGAAACGCATCTCGTTTTACATACATCTTTATTTATTCAGCTTTAACTCAGAGCTGTGACCTTGGTGTTGACTGAGCTAGTTTCTGTGTCTGGTGAATTAAATTTGCTTTAATGAACAACTCGGAATTGTTTAGTTCAATTAAGTCATTAACTTCGTTAGCGAGGCGCCTGAAACACCTGAGGATGGCTGCGTGTGTGAGCGTCTCTCTAACAGCCTACACCGACAGACCTGGTCACCGAGAGGTGCACATTGCTCGGGATGAGTCTGAAATTGCATTGAATCTTAACAATCCAACACGCCCTCTCCTATTCAAAACATTTTTCTCCACGCGACTAATCGCCTCGTCCTGTTTCATTTCTTAAACCAGCTTGAACGCACTGTGTGTCACTGCACTTCCTCACCTTTCATGTCTGCCGTGTGTCTCTGTCTGTCTGCCCCCTTCCTTTTCCCCATGGGTGGCACTGCCATTGAAAAGTAGTGTGTGTAAAGGAAAAGAATGTCTTCTTTAATTTTTTTTCTTTTTTATTTATTTTTTTGATATTGTGGCATTTTGTCGTAAATACGCGAATGTTGAGGAGGTGTGGAGTGTTTCTAATCGGGCTTGGTGAAATTAATTACTTTCCTGAAATCCCTCTTTTCACTTTCACTTCAAAGGACTTTCCCAAGGGCAGCGAATCGACAACTGAAATTAGGTTGTCGAATATTCAACTAAGCAATTACAGTTATCTGCAGGACTTGTTGAGTAAATTGTAGGTTTAAGTGGTTTGTTCTCGCACCTTCTCAGTTGTACATAATTATATATGTACGAAAAAAGGAAAGAGAGAAGAGCTGTATCGAACAATATTATAAATGACGAATTAGGCTGGAGGTCGAGCGTTTAATTAGGATATAAATTGATGTCAAATTTAATTCATATATTGTTGTTCTTTTTAACGGGTTAGCGTAACCCAAGGACCATTTACACAGTCTATAATGTTGAATTATTATTATGATTATCGGATAAATAATTGTTTGTGTAAATGATGCGTTGGCAAATTGACTGGGTGAAAGTTGAGTCCTGACACTGACTTATCCCAAATTGACGCGCAATTTACAGGCAGCGCCCTTTTTGTTTGCTGCATGCTGAACCTGGGATTGTTTTAAAATTGCTGTTAACAAGGATTAGAGTCGTTTTATTGCAACGGAGTCAAAGGCTCATTTGTCTCAAGCTGAAAACCTGACAAGGTGAGGATGATCCGCGCCAAAAGGACCAGTTGAGAGACAGACCTGCTACCCAAAGTGAGTCGCAGCATCTCTCAACACCGCGCGCCCCGTTTTGTCGGCTTGTCATTCACCTCGATAACATTCCTCAAATTGAAGCGCTCCACTCACTCTGCGGGAGCGTGTGCCTCTCATGACACAAACGGCTAAAAACTGCGATGAATCATATGAATAAGTAACGGTGGGAAGTTCTTATCAGGAGTTGACATTTAGAGAGTTACGCTGTTCAGTGTGCGCACACTGGCCCCTTTGGATATGTGATTTTCCAAAGCTCCCTGCAGTTTTATTTAATTTTATTATTTTGTGTAGGAAGGTTTCCCAGTGCAAACATCTTATAAAGAATTGAATTATTTTTAAATAACAAGTTGAAGGGTTTTAGATTATGCCTGGGCCTATCAGAGCCTGCATTGACAGGAGCCTGTGCAGCCAGCATGTTGTCTACTGGAAAAAAAAACCCCTCAAGATTGCTTGTATCTTTTTTACAAAACAAATTATTATTTTCCAGACTGAAATGACATTCATTTATTCAGTTTAGTAATTTAATTAAGATCTGATTTTAAAAAAAGAAATAAGAGCAGCAACACCCAACTCTGTGTTTTTCCCCTCTTTTACCTCTGCCTGGGTCCTGGAAATAACACTTAAATAATTCAAGATGAGTTAGTGAGAGTGGGAGAATTACCTGCCGATAAAGCCTGGGTCCAGCCTCTGAGACGGCACCAGCACTCCCACCTCACAGCACACTGATGATAAGACTGAATAGAAAAATATCATGCAAATAGAAGGCAGACAGCAGCAACAACAAGCCCATGGGGACATTTTCCTACCCGGCGAGATCGCACACAGTTCACTCTAAAGTGCTAAAGCCATCACTCTGAAATAAGAGACCCTGGAGGTGCAAGAATCTTCATGATAGCACCAAACAGTTTATTCTGCTCAACACTCCACTAACTCCGGGATTATCCAGGGATCCTCATCAACTCTCTCTATAATTTGTCGTGCGTTCCTCCAGTTTGCATAAAAAGCCCACATCTCTAAAAAGGATATTGTAGAGAGTGTACTTTACCATCTCTTTCTTTTCAAAGTGTTTGCAGTTACTCTCCCATTGGAGCAGGAAGGAGGGGAATAAAGTCTTAAAATAAATTGATTTCAAGGGAGCACAGGTTGACCTCTTGCAATCAGATGGCTTTTCTTTGACGGAAAAATGTGAGCAGGGTAAATAACAATATCTTCTGTTTGCCACTCCAAACCCCACAGAGTGGGGAGTATTTACTGCCACATGAAAGTTTGTTCATTATCGGGGAGGCTGGAAGAAAGGGAGAGGGAGGGGTCCTGATTGTGTACCTGATGTGGTTCCTTTCTGCTTGTCTGATCACAGCTCTGCCTGGATCTTCCCTTTCCTGCTTTTCAGCTCAGCTGCTGTCATGAAGGCCAGGCCAAGGCAGAAACAGTGAATGCACCTCCACAATGAAAGGTAGTCATCTCATTTTCATCTGTGTTGTGAGGATTTTCATTAATTCCTACATGCTTATCCCAATTGCTCCACTTTACAGCTGATTTTCTGATTAAGGATTTGTTCTGCAGATAAGCAGCCCAAATGTGGACCCAAACTATTTCATTAATTTTGCTAAAATGTATTTTAAAACACGACTCATAATATAATTTGGAGGATTCAAGGATGGAGAAATATATTATTGTGTCAAACATAATTGCTGTTTATTGTAAGTCAGTGCCTTTCATCATGATGCCTATTTTTACTAATCACTGGCTGAAATAAATTCCAGCTGCGTAAGATTAACATAAAGGTATTGATTTCAAATTTATTTAGGAATAAGGAAAAAAAGAATTTAAAAATGGTAAATACATTTTCCAGCAGCACAAACATGTACGACACTGAAGAAAGAGTGTTTGTAGCAAAATGTGGAAAGTATTGAAAGTCGATTTGTCACTATCACACACCATTAGCTGCAGAATCTTATCTTAACTGAGCCTTTGATAAAGGGCTAATGACAAACAGTTTAGTGTTGTAAGGGATCCAATTGATTGCTATTTAAAGATGATTGCATTTAGATTAGAAGTCATTTTGTCTAATGAGGATTCTTTACAGCTTCCACAATACGTAGAAAATATGCTTAAGTGCAAGGCAACACAATGATCGGATTGGTAAAGAGACAATGCAGACTTCAGCATCACTTCAAATGAGTCACACAGAATGTCTGAATAAATACATAATTAATGTGAATAAAGTTAATATTTTTTTGTGGTTTTAATATGTGACCTATTTTGAACGGTGTGTTCTGAAAATATATTCAATAAGTGCCAAATTAGTTGTGCAGTTCTTTAATCATTCTAATTATACAGTCTTTATTGCACCTTAGGGCAGACTTTCACGTCTTTGTCTCAGTGGGAATTATTTTGGTGAAGAACCAAAATATTTACTCAACCACAACCTAAATATTACGCGTATCAAGAGGAATTGAGAAATAATCCTCTCATAGAGCACAGTATTAACTTAATCACATTAGTGAAAATACTATTGATAGTGGTCATGATGCCTAGTGAGGGAATTTGTAATTCACAATAAAACAGCCATATAAGATAGAACACACTGGAGTGTGTATTAAAGACTCAGGACTGGAACAGGCAAATGGCCCTGAGGATCAACTGAGAGCGTGTGTGTGTGTGTGTGTGTGTGTGTGTGTGTGTGTGTGTGTGTGTGTGTGTGTGTGTGTGTGTGTGTGTGTGTGTGTGTGTGTGTGTGTGTGTGTGTGTGTGTGCGCGCGTGTGTGTATGTGTTAATGCTTAAATGATTGTAAAGAGGGAAGAAAGCGGAGTGACTGTCAGTTCAATCTTTAAGGACTTGAACTGACAGATACAACAAACTCTGAAAGTACATTATGGAGGGAGAATAGGTCCACACAAGGATGTGGAGTCCACAAGGTTGATAACACCTTCATCTTTAAACCGCCGCTTGTCAAAGTATTATATTTAATCTCACACTGCAGAATATCTCCACACCCTGAGGGGCAAACAAAATAGCAGCAGCAATCAAACGACTTCCTGTATCATTAAAAACGGAATATCCTACCCTTTCTGAAAAGTCAGATTTTTGAACTCTGACTGCCACCAAACCCCACGGGGCGCATGCTCATCTTAAACCTTCCACATATTCTCTGTTGCAGAGTCCTGTGGTTCAATTCCACACATACTTGTTTGCCTTCAGGCTCTGAGATGACTTTTCCCATGATAGACTATTTTGAGCCATTTAGCGGATACATTATCGCTGGCCTTTCTTCCTCATTATATTCCCCTTATCGCCACAGCATCACTGCAAAGCCCCAAATAGAGAGTTGTAATTACCCAGACTGCCACCTGATAGCAGCCCTTCTATCAGCTTTATCACTCCAGGTCCTGCTAGCTCATCACAGGGACAGAGGGAAGAAAAGGCCTGCTTGTGGCACAGCCCGCCACAGATAGCTCATCTCTCAGATACATTTATAGTTGCAGTTGCGATCAGAGAAAACTGATGCACCAAGGCAATTTTTTTATCCACCCTTCCCTTCAATCCCACAAAGACTGCTCTCTCTCAGTCCTCTCCCAGTCTCTCTCTCTTTATGTGAAAGCTGTATTGAGGCCGCGCCGCAAACAAAAAGTGATCCAATCTCCTTGAACCCATGGCAGCGCAGTAACATGCTATTTGGGCTTTCATAGTGTGCCATCGTCCTTCAGACGAAAATCCAGAGGGTGACTTGTTCATCTTTACCATCACACACAACAGCAGGACACATGCATAACACAGTACAGTGCTTCCAGCCTATTAACCACCTTTGACCCTTATTTAAGTTTGCTTAGTGTTATGAAATGAAAATGAATAACTCTATCTATGGATTTGTTTTCATCTGTGTTGAATGAACAGAACTGAAAAGTTGAGATTAAAGGTCAAGATGTATTCAAATTTGCAGTCTTTTTTAATCTACATATCTAAAAAGCAATAGGCTAAATTTGATCAAATCAAATTCAGGTCTGCTATTAAAAATGACCTCTTGTGAATTATTTTTCCCTTCGTGTAACTGAATGTCCATTGTTAGACATCATAGTCTAGGGAAGAGTGATTTGTGAAAAGGAGACTAAATAAAATTACACCATAGAAAGGTTGGAAATAATTTAATTAGGATTGCACCAGCACGCCGACCTTGACAGTGCGGGCAAAGGGCGCGATGAATAACTACTATGTTTTAAGCAAACGTTACCATTGTGCAAAATTTTGGATTTTTGTGTTCTGAGGAGTTTGGCGCAACACAACCACAACTCTTAATGCGTTATCTTCACAATCCTATTAGTTACACTAAATAAAATTTTGATTTATACTTGATTAAAAAACTGGCCAAGCTGTTCGAAATAGGAACACACCCTTCCTGCCAGCTGGTTATTACCCAAGTTAACAGCCAATTCTGACTGTGTTTGCATTTGTATGACACATTTACATGCCCGCATCTCCTCCTGTCATGCATTGTGTGCGTGTAGCAGTGCTCGTCTCGATCACTTGTAGCAATAGAAAGAGCCTTTGTGTGTCTACTCATCAGTGTGTCAAAGAAACAGCCTTAGCGACTGACCTCCATCAAATGGGAAAATTGTGAGGATGCTTTCGAAGCCTATGGTTCCCATGGCCTGAACGCCTTCTAACAGAGGCGCTTCTAAGGCGGCCTGAAAGGAGAAATCAATCTTATTTGAGGAGATTAAGTGACCAAGATAATAACCATGTTATTGAGAAAGAACAAAAAAAGTCAAAAGAGCAAAATAACAGAGTTCCTGCCGATGGCTCATTGTTGCAGCTGAATGTCGCCACTCTCGAGGTGAACCCTTTATAGCAGTGTTGTCTTACCTACACCAGAGGCAAAACATATGTGGCCATTCCAACAACTAGAGTTCATTATACCACACACAACACAGGAATATATTTTTGATATCTGCACGGTATTTTGCACTCACACACATTTGTATTAGTGTGTGAATCTATGCTTTCTCCTAAGCACGGACTTGAATGACAATGTGATCAATGTGAGGGCAAGTGTCCTGTCAGCATGTCCTGTTCTGGGGTGTATTGACAGTGGCTGTCTCAGGTGATCTCATTATTTGATGGACACAGCAGTGGAGAGGCCACATTGATACTAGCCGCTCTCATGTCTCATCAGGCCATTACTCATGCAGAGCAGAGGAGGCACTTATAGGAAATATTGATCATATGTTGACAGAGTATTCTCCTCCTCTCCATAATCAGCGATGTATTACTGCCACAACGCTGATTCTGTGCACACGCGACAGTAGCATTGGATGCCATTGCAGGAGGGTTACACTTATCAGCATTCCAAAGCAGGCAGCCTGCGTTTGCACGTTAAGATGTTTGCCTAATGATTTTAACTAATCTGTTTATTTCCAATGTTTAGATAAACAGCCTGTGAGGGGAGGGATAGTAAAGCAAGGCACATGGCTTTTCAAAATCAAAGACTTCAAAGCGCTAATCGCCTGCGTGAAGATTAATGAATTACTCTTACAAATGCTCCTCTCCATTTTTTTCCCTCTTCACTTGTGCAGTTTTTATGTGTGGATAAAGTCAATACCCATGTAAAGCTCTACTCTGAATTGATAGTGGACCAAAAGGCCAGGACTCCACAAGAATCACATCATCATCCCGTGGGACATTTGCTAAAGATGCTGTGACATGCCTAAAGAGCAAATCTCCAGCGGGGGCCCTGAGGGCTGTTTGCATTTGGCAGCTCAAGCAAAAAGTATCTTCTCTGTCCAAATAAAGCCTCGCCAAGGGTCAAGTGAAATCAATATGTTAATCCATAAATCGTCCTGTGTGATAATTACTAAGAGGAACAGTAATTACAAAAGACATTAATTTACTTCTTAGATTTTGTGCCAGGGGAGAGTTTAGATGAATCATACAGCCTTGATTCATCTGGAGGCAAACAATTCACAGAGGAAGCGTCCCTTTTTCTACGGCAGCGGTCGATTCTTTTAAGGAACAGTGGATGCACCTAAGCCCTCAGTCTAAGCACTTCTGGATACGCTGTGCCTTTGTTTGAAGAGATCCAAACCCCTGCGTAGTCAACTCCAAGGTCCTAACATTGGTCAATAATGAAAACGTTGTCACAAAATGCACACTTGTATTCCCTCCGACAATGTCTTGGACATGACAATAATAGTAATATTAAGTATTTTTAAATATCATAATAGCTTTTAAGGGATAAAACCTTGATGTCCTTAGCTAAAGACGGCACCACACAAACAGAGCACTGCTTTAAAGAGGGTGAGAACCTGCATATATTTAGATTTTTTCCTTTTCTTCCCATTCATTTTGAGGCATGGAACAAACATTGTACAGGCATTCTTTTCTAAACCCTAGGTTGCAGCTGGTCTGCCACTCGCTGTGCACTGCCAAGTGCAAGAAACGGGTCTCTTTTATGAGGATGGAGCAAATCTGGGCTAATGTGTCTGGTAGAGAGAGTGTCCCAGGGAGCCCTGGTCCCCCCATTCTTTGGCCATTCTTTCCACTTTTCTCCTCTCCTGCACTTGGGATAATTGCAGTTTAATTGGGTGACAAGAAATGAAAACTGTGTCCATATTATCTGGGATTATCTCTTTTTCCTCTAGCCTGACATCAATTCAAAGAAGCCCATTTATCAGCACAGGGAAGCTGATGCTTGGTCAGCGGAGGAGAAGCTCTGAGCACCAGTTAGCAAAATGAGGAGAGAAAGGGGCCAGGAGCAATGGGAGGGGGCCTGACAGCTAAGAAAAATGCCCTTTGTGTCTTATAGTAACTGTACATTCATCTCCAAGATGCATATCATTTTAGCACACTATATCAATAAAAACACAATATTAGTCCAAATAATTATTTCTTGCAGAACAGAGAAGAAAACTGTATCAGTTCTGCCAGTTCTACAACCCAAATTCGGCAGCAGTTGTTAGCAGCTTTGAATGCTTGAGTTTAATTATTCAGAAACATTTCACTAAATCTACACGTCACTTCACCTTAGCAACCCAGACAAAACGCGCTAAAGAACACCAATTTGTTTCCCAGATTTGTGGCTCGGATGTGATTCATCAACAGCTTCATTCATTTCTTCAGGATTCTTAAATTCTACATGGCAAGGTTATAAACATTGAGTCATACTCAGGCCAGCCGTAGCTCACCTCCCTTTTTGTTTGAGCTGTACTCAACCTTAAAAGCCTCTTTCAGGATGCATGAATGCACTTCATTTTCTCTCTGAGAACTTTGCTCTGATAGCTAAAAAAAGGAAGGTTGTTTAGAGGAGGAAGGAGAGACAATGAGGGAAAAAAATGAAAGCTTTCAGATTCCATTATGAGCATTGCCCTCAATTCTTTTGAGCTGTTTGTACTGTACATTTTCTTCACAATAATTCCCTTTTGCCTTAATATGCTCGCCAGCCGCTCAAGCACAATTCTAAATGGGCCTTGCATCAGGGTTATGGTAATACAGTAAATACTAGCAAAATGATAGAGAGACATTCAGAACGGGGGGGGGGGGGGGGGGGGGGGGGGGTCAGGGTAAAGAGAGCAGATCAGAAAACGGCTTCATTAGTTCTTTGCTAGTCTCTGCACAGAAGTAGATGAAAGAAAAGAGACCTTGCCAATGCACTACATACGTACCTATTCAGTCCCAGGTGTATTGTGTAAACATTTAAGATGGCCTGATCATTTGTTGGAAAGAGCAGGCTTTTTGTAGCAATAAAGCATGAAAATATGTTGGACAATGACAGCGCTGGAGTACTTTCCACTCTGAATGCAACAGGGGACCTTCTCTCAGTACAATATATTTGAAGGTTACAGCATATATTGTCTGCTCCAAGAAGTGTCTGCATTTGTGTGCGTGTGAATAAGTATGTGTCCATGAGTGTGCACACAGTCATGGGTTGGAAATATGGGGTTGAAAAAATTATGTAAACAATGTCTATAAAAGCAGACTTATAACAAATTTATACTGGTGTTCGGGCAAACTAAGCGATGAGATCAGTGGGAGGTGAAAGAGGCTTTTTGCTGATTCAGCCAGCCATACATAATTTAATATAAATTGAGGCAAATGGCAGTGTCTCTTCCATGATTACTTCCTAAATGTTGTGTAAAGTATTAAACACATTTTCATGGTCATTATTATAACAACTGGTTGATAGCAGTAGAACTGATACCTGTTTTAGAACCAGGGCCAGACTGTGGTGAATGGCTGCCACACTCGTCCACACAGTGTTAATCATTTTTACGCAGGGCAGCAGTATAAAATTGCTAAAGGAGAATTGCTTCAGCCTGGTCAGTGCAGGGAGCAGTTTGTCTAATCAGAGTGCAAATAAGGTTTGATCACTGTCCAGTGTAATCTGGCCCACAAGCAGCATTTACAGCACTAAATCAAGCACTGGGGAAGCTGCAGGTGCTGCCTCACAGACAGGCCTCCCCCTGGGGCCCTGTGCTGGGGAATAAACAGCAAATAAATGGCAGTGCTGGGAGAGCAATGAGCTGATTAACTCACTGCAGGGCAGTTTCTCATTATCCCGTTAACCCAGACGGAGACCTACCAAATCTTCCACCCTGTCTCACTTACAGTAGGGTGCTGTCCTGTGCCAGCCAGGCTTACATTGTCTAGATTCTACTTTCACTGAGATAGTGTCTGTATAGATGATGTATTAAAAAAAAAAACAGTGTGTGTCTGCGTGTGTGTGTGTCTGCGTGTGTGTGTGTGTGTGTGCTGGGTTGTGTGGTCCATCTCTGGGGAGGCTGGTAATGTGTCAGCTCCATGGCTCATTTCTTTCAATTACAGCGGCTGGACTAAGAGAGCCCACCAGCGGTCCTCTGACAGCTCCATATGAGTCCCATCACCGCTTATCACGGGCCACTCGTGGATAATTCATTTACCCTTCATTGAAGATGATATATTACCATCAACAAAAGCAGTTATATAGTATATCACAATTCACACATTGTTTTTAAATTATAAACTGTTAAATACACATATTTGTACATGCTACTCTATTAGAACAGAGATGGTATTTATCTGAGCCACAAAGAATTCCTTTATGAATTTATCACAATCAAGAAAAAAAACAGCCTTTTGAAAGATGGCTTTTCAGTATAAAGATTACATCAAAATAAAAAGAAAAGGCACTTTTTGATGGTTTCTTGTCCTCCATAGAAAAATGTGAATTTTCTATTGTAAAATGTTGATTTCACATGTCACCTGAATATGAAGCATCCCCAGACATACTTTCAAATGAGCTGCACTGTTTTCCACTGTGGTTTCAAAGCAAATTAATTAACATGATACAGAAATAGGTAGAATGCAAATGTTGGAGCCCTCACTTTATGCCTGGGTATCCTTTTGTTCCCCTTTATTGTACCAAATTATTTAATTGGGTCTCTCTGATTGTGTGCAGACACAAGAAGGAACACAGGCCATTGTTAGCTTCCATACAAGCCACAATACGGTATCAAATTCAATTCCCATCAAAACGGCAGGCTGCTGTAGAGCCCACAGCGGCCCCGGAGATTAATGAAGATCTGCATCAAGGCAAAGCACTGGTCTGAGATGGGAGATTTCTCCCAAATAAAAGACCCCTTCACCAAGAACAAAAGGGGCACTGAAAGGCAATGGGATGTTCTGAGAGGATGAAATAAATCAAAACAAAGACAAGAGTTTGGGATGGGGAGGGGGAAGGCTCAGAAATAAATCGACTTTTATTTACTTAATTCAGTCAACAAACTGAAATACTTAAATGCAAACCATATATATTTTGTATGTAAACAGAATTATACAACATATTTAAAACCTATGCAATCAGCAAAAAATGACCACAAGCAACTCTCCAAAAACCACACCTCACTTTTAAAAGACATTGTCTATGTATGAATAGGTTGTGAAAAAAAAAAAAAATTATGATACACACCGTCTTAAAGAATAAAACAAGTAATGGCTCACCTTGATTTCCGTGTGTTCATCAAAATGTGAGAGACAAACAGTGGAGTGAAAGCAATGACTGACAGGGTCTGAAATGAATTATTACACAGCCTTTCACTGTTTTGTTCGTTCACATAACAGTCATCTGAGGAGAGACACACTTCAAATGTATTCAGAGTGTGTGAATGTATTTCTTCTCTTCGCTTGCTTTGTATGAACTGCAACAACTGGATGACTTGTTCTCTGAATTCACCGTGTCGACAGGTGGGCTCTTTCAACTCTACTCTGCACAAAACTTGTTTTGTTTTTACCTGACAGACTCCAGGCTCCACGTTGGACACTCAACATCTTTTGAGTCCTCTGATAACCACAAATAAGTGACATTATTTATGAAATATATATTCACTTTAATTTTCAAATACATCTAATTTTTTTATCTGCGGTATATGCACTCGAAGCACTTGAAGCATTTAGACAAACAATGCCTTTGAAAACCTGGATTCAAAAATATGACTGTTCTAACATAACTGGTGCAGCATTGCAAGGACACGTTCACTGTCACTATTCCAAAGGAGACTAAAAGACAGACACAAAAGAAAGCTTTTTAGTTTTTGGCCACTGCCACCAAAACACAACACTCCACTCTTTCACATTCAGCACATGGTGTGTCCCAGCCCGCCATATTTACTTCATTTCCCCCGATTCATAGATGCTGCTCACTGGACCAGAACATTCCAGCTGCCACCTCAACATCTCATTATTTTTTTGAAATATCAAGCTTGTATCTTCTTGATAAATAATTCGCAGTAGTATAATGTATCAGACTAAAACATATTTTCAGGGGGGCATGGAGGTTAAAGTGCCAATCTCACCTTTTTAATTTTTTTTCGCCCTGAAGACAGAGATTTCCATATATAGAGTGACCAAGGTTTGTGTTCAACATGAGCAATCGGGATGAAGCGCACGGCGACACATATTGCTGTCAGAGATTGGAAATGGGGCCTGCTAACCTGTAGGCAGCCTCCCCAGACCAATCAGCTTTACACATTGCCAATGCATTTGCCGCCTCTAAAAAGAATTGTGACTGAAGTTTTTATCGGAGTAGTTGACAAACATTACTCTTTAATGCAGTTTTGTAGAAATGCATTCTTCTCCCTCTTGGAAGGCATTTATCTACTTGAAACCTGCAAAATGGTTGCCACAGGGAAGGATTTCTTTTAATAGACTACAATAGGCTCAGTATGGGACACATTCTGATTTTTGTGATAGATAGGGGGCCCAGTCATATATTCATCGGAAATTGTTTATCTTCAAGGGAGAGGAGAGGCCATTTTACAAAAGCATTTCAAGCTTTCATCTGAAATGATTCTTTTCACTCATAAATTGTTCTGTAGAATTTCAGACAGGTGCTCTTCGTAAAAAATATCAATCTGCAATGGGCAATGTCAAAAAAGCCACCATGATAGAATGACAAAAGTGATTTTATGAACACGCGCACGCACACACACACACACACACACACACACACACACACACACACACACACACACACACATCATTAAAACATTTTTGATATATGATTGAAATTTAAATTACAATATAGAATATTTGATTAAGTGAACTATCATCTAACAACCTGCTCTGTTTTAATGAGAAAAAAGAAGGAAAAAAGTCCTCTGTGGGAGGCAAACGTCCCACGGCGTCTGCTATTCAGCCAGAACTACATTGTGCAGCAGTGCTGTCTCTCGGGCCTTCGTGCAGTTGAGGCTTTTTTTTTCCTTGTGAGGTCCTTGTGATGCTTAGGCAGGGTCTTTCCCTGGACCGTCTCTGTAACAGGAGCCAGCAACCAGGCGGCACAATGTGAGAGCAGGGCCTGAAGACGGGGAGACGCGGGGGGGGGGGGGGGGGGGGGGGGGGGGCTTGTGCACTCTTTACGCCACTCTCAGGAACGAGGACAATAAATCAATAGACTGTCCCTCTCCAGTAGGGGCCAAATGTAAACAAATTGAAAGGGATGGAGAACAAAACGGATTGGTGATTGAAACAGACATACTCAATAGGGGTACTGCTGCAAATGAAACGCCTTTGTGGCCACTTCCTTTAGCCTTAACTATGATGTGTGTCACTCTCAGTAGCATCATGTGTGACAGCAAGTGTAACCAACTTCTATTTTTGACTAAAAAAAAATAATACAACAGGTGCAAGGAATCTCACAGAATTCCTTATATTTAGCTTATTCTAGCAGCACTACATGCTTTAAAATGAACATCTGCAATGCAATGAGATGTATTCACCATCGCAGGTAGTCTAATTTGTTGGCGTACTTCTTCTCAGAAACCTCTGTCGATGAGCCACAGCAACATCTTACACCGTATAACATACAGCGCTCAAGGGCACAAGCACAGAACTCCGTGCATGTCAGAGCTGCATGCCACAAGTTAAATTAATGAATCTTTAAAAGGTTTAGGTTTTTAATGAGAGAATCTGTTGTAGCTTTTTATCAAGCCTCTTCATATTTCACTGAGGTGGAATGGTGCACCACATTTGCGAGGCAGAACTAATGCTATATAAATCTCAAGTAATAAGCAGGCCCTGGGGACATCATCTAAATGAAGATTTTACACCAATTTAAACCTGCCTGCAATTTGATTCCTGCCTTAAGTGCGTTTGTTTAACAGGTGCTGGAGATGCAAGCCTTTCCCTCCAAAGTGTCGCTATGTCTCCTTTATTAATTTCTGGATTGCAAGTGGGTGGGGGAGTATGAAGAGAAAGGGGAGTTGACAAACACTAATCAAAGGTTCAGAGTGGGATGATTCTACCATTGAACCAATGTACTTTCACTTCATTTGCAAACTAATGATTTTAAACCCCCACAATCTGTTTGAGGTCAGTTCCTGTGTATTTTGGATACGCTTGGCTATTAGCATCACTGAAAGCTTCAGATGTGTCAAGCCTGCTCCCCCTCCAGTGATAGTCACCTACTTTAATTTCCCTGCAGGCCTCAGAGGGGGATGAATTCAACTAAAATCACAAGCTGTTTTGTTGGCAATCCTTTGTGGCCTATAATGAATCTAATGAATATAAAGAGAGGAGAAGGGAGGGAGGAGGAAAGGGATGGAGGTGAATACATTTCAACCATGCTGTGTTGCTTTTACTTGACGATTTGTGACCCTCAACAATGGGACAATGGTGAGTGTTTTTGTACCCTTAATATGCCTTTGTGTTTCAGCTTCATCTCTTTCACCACCAAGCATTGAAAGTCATCAGTTGAAGAAAAACTGCTGACTCCATGGTCCGTCAGACAGGGTTGGGGGGGTTGAGATGAATCCCTAACTATCAGCCTGCCAGAGGAGCAGAAAGGGAAAGGGACTGCAAAAACAACAACAGGAAAGTCAAAGGTAGAATTAACTGGGTTTCCCGAACTAGCCTGGAGCACTTCCTCTCTCGTCACACCACAAACGTGCTCCCACTTTTTAAAGGCTGCTGAACATTTGTATTCACCCTCAGAGAGGTGTTTGGCACATGAATTAAAGTGGCTCATCTGATAAGAGCAGAAGCTAGTGAAGGTAGAGGCCCAGTGGAGTCGTGGCGCTTCTGTTAAAGCTGGCATGTTTCTGATTTCACAGGCCCCTCAGGTGGCAGGATCGTGTTAACAACCTTGTTGTTCTCAATTCCAACTAACTCTCAGGTCAGAACAAGTTAGAGAGCCTTGCCAGCCATATGTAAAGTATCTCCTCAACAAGTAAATGTATAGAAAAACACAGGCAACCATACAACCACAGCTGACTTAATAACACACTAAACACTGGGCCACACTGAACTTTTAAGTGTTATAATGTGTGCTGGGTAGATGATAAAAAAAAAAAGTTCTGTGTCACTGGTTCATGCCGGTATGCTCCCCAGTCCCTGTAATGATTTCTATTCATAAACATGCAGTGTGCTATCCTCCACCTGGCAGCTGCCTCTGTGCATATGAGATTACTATTATGCATCTTCCAATCCCAGGGATAAACATCTCTCCACTTTTGAAGTTTGCAAGCATGAGGCATATTTTAGTGCCATACGACTTAAGCATCCCTTCAGGTATCACTTGCAATCTCTCCTCATTCTATATACATTGTTCAACTTTAATGGGTATCTAATTTGTGTTATCAGCTTACAGGGCTGTAAGTAATAATTTGCATGGCTGCCCTAAGAAAATATGCTTCCATAAGCACCCCATAGTATAGACACTAGAATGGATTAACCTCCATATTGGCTATGCCCCGCCGGTCAATGCTTTTTTATAAATAAGTAGAACAGATAGTTTAGTTGGGTGACAATCGTGCTGTAAAAAATTGTCTGGATTTACCACTAAACCCTTCAACCTTTAGATATCACATTGGATAAAAACCTTGAACCGAAAGCCACATGGAAATTACATCTGTGGATCTATATTTTACATCACTGACTGTTAAAAACAATTAATACCCCTTACTGAAAAAAGAATACAGAATGTGAGAGCGTTGACATACAGCATGTACTGACAGAGGTGGCCTCTTGTCCTCTCCCAGTTGCCATCAAACATGGTTCACAATAAAAAAAAAAGATTGAATGTGTGTCTGTCAACCTGTCTTTTTGGGTATTCAGGCATTTTAATCCATTTCTTTCTTGTTATATTCTTGCATACACAGCGATAACCATAATTTACACAGTGTCATTTTAGTATGTCGGCAGTAGAGGCCATCCCTGTTGATATTTTTACCAGATTCACAGCTAACAGTCCTCAAGCGCCTTTACATTTGCCCGAGAGGTCATTTCCCCCCTTCAAGGTCTTGCGAGTCCCTCACATTGTAAGACAGCTCTTTCAATCTCTAGTTGATTTCAAAAGCCAGCTGCACTCCAACATAAACATATACATCAATACAAGTGAGAGCAAAGCTCCTCCGTCCAGAGCCCAGAGTCAATTAGCATTTCAAATGAATTAGATTGCACATGTGTACTGTGTGTTCACAGTGGCTCTACAGGGTAAACAGGGATACATTGAGGAAAGTAGCTTGATATTCTACTGGCTTGCATCAGGCATGTGTGTTACGCTTGTTAGTCGTCTACTACGCTTAGTAGACAGTTAATTGCCATGGTGGGTGGTTAGAGTGCTAGGAGCCTGATCTTAGGAATATGTCATATTTGTTAATCGGACATGCAGATGCAAATAATGTGTGACAGACTGTGACCAACACTACCGGAACATAAATACTGTTAACTTCAGAAATGTTCTTGGCTCAGAGATATTACTGCATAAAGGCTATAAAGACAACCCACTGTTTATCTATTTATTTATTTTGTTTAGCTATTTCTGTTCATGGGCCAATATGACAAAAGACATATGATAATAAAAAAAAAATCCTCCTGAAATAGTAGCGTGCCAGATTATGTTTTGTTGAAGGTTCTGTGTACTACAATCCCACGCTAGTTGGGAATTGTTGGCCTGATTACATTAGCTGGTACTGAGAATTCATGTAAACCAACTGAAATCTGAACTGTGTATAATATGAATGGAGGGAACACTCAGGTTCCTCAACCTAATTCATATTCCTAGAAGGATTTGTAATTTGCAAAACATATCAGATATCTGACAGGAGGGCACAGCCTCTTTAAAACTATGCTATTCAAACTTGCATATACAGTTTGAAAAGCTCGTCCATAAAGATTGATTAAAGTTTTAAAGATTTTGCATCAAAAGGGGTTCTGATTAAAGCCATCTGCCACAGAGATGCTACTCTTATGCATCAGCCCTGTAATGTCCCACACTTGGTGATATTGTTGTTAATGCAGAAATAATATCAATGCAAACTGTATTAATAACCATGGTGAGAGAAGCTGGAGCAATGTCACTTAATCAATGAAAACAAATCATGCACACCTTGCTATGATTATCTGGAGGAGTGTGAATATTAATGTTTCAGTCTAAATCAATGATGGGGTTGCATATATTGTCTCCTGCGTTTACTCATGGTAAAGACATTTCTTTCTTTTATATTTCTGCTGCAGCCTCGAGGGCAATCAATGGAATACTAAATAGAGATATGATACCTACTATTATAGTAATTCAACAACAGTAACAAAACACTAGCGATTGTATTATTGTAAACTATAAAGAAGGGATGTTCAAATTTCAATTAACTTTGGTTTGTATTTGCTGATATTAATTAAGAGGGCTTGCAAAAGGACACAAAAAAAGACAAGGTTTATTGTCTCAGATTATTCTCATGAAAGTAGCATTAGTATGTAGCACAACGCTGCCTAATTAACTGGCATGGGAGGCAAGACATTACACTAGAAAGCTTTTGATTTGTGGGAGGTAATAGCAATGGGCAAGAAACTGATTCTTTATTTCATTATTTGATAAGAAGCCCTTTAATGAAAATATCAGCCCAGGAGCAACACAAGTCAACATCACTACTAATGTATAAAATAAAAAAAAACTAGCTTCAAGGAGTACTGTTGCGGGCTACACATTACCTCATGACTACAGTTCATTAAATAAAATGTGACACACACCTGGTGGGCTAATGGAAGTCAAATGTATAAACAGAAGCACACGCATATGGGGATGTGGCAATCAGAGACAAAGCAGCATCTAGTCTCTCTCTGACAGGTTAATGAAAAGCCTGCTGCTAAATGTTCGTGTAGTGAAGCTTCTCCAGCAGTCCAGTGTCAACGACAGCGTTGTATCGGTGTCACTGAGACCAATCATAACATTCCTCTCCTCCAAGTCGCGGGCTTGTTTTAAATTCCCTTTAGCAGCAGAATGCTTCAGGGGGTCAAATACACCAAATCTCTGAACAATAATGGGCCAACTATCAGTTACATCTCTCACCTGTAATCACTGGCCAGAAGTAAAAGCATATTTCCCCACCCCATTCTGCATACTTGACTGCTAATGCTTTTCAAACAAGTATAATGTAATCTGTGCTGCAGATATCTTCTGCTTTTGTGCATCTATCCGAGAGTGAATGGTTGGGCCTATCAGTTACTCTCTGGAGGTGATGTATACGCTCCCTAGAACAATACTACAAACAGATGAAGGCTATAATATGGTGCCTATTCCTACTCTCTCATTTTTCAGGGTTATTTAGTTTTCTTTTGGAAATATTTTAGGTGCTGCCAACATTTGTATATTTTTTTAAAAAGGAGAAAGAGGCTCATCTTTAATTTAAACTGAGCGCACTGTAGGATGTAACAATTTCCAAAGTACTAACTACGCAATCAAGAAAAAAAAAAGGACTAATTTATTTATAAGTATCTATAGCCAGAGACAGAAAGTATAGGTACTACAAATTTTGTGCTTATTATCAATGTACAAATAAACCTAATGAAGTCATGGTACAAATGTGGGCGATAACACAAATTCATAAAGTAACTGATGAGAATCATGAGAAATAAATTTCCATTACAAGACATCATTTTGACATAATTGTCAAGATATAAAAGTTTTTATTCTTTGACTGTGATGTGTGTCAGATTATCCACCTGGCTGTCTATCTGTATTACCTTTTCATTTTTACGCTGACAGCTTGAAGAATAAAGACATAGCGTTTAAATACATCTCCGTACTGAATAGACATTCTTCACCAGATGTGCAACAGATAATGTCAGTCTAATCTTTGAAAGCAACAGCATCAACTTATCAACTTTACTATGTATTTAATGGGAAAAAAGAATGATTGTCACAGATGATGATTTCAAATCAGTTTTGAGGTTAAGTTTAAATCTCTCCCCAAACTTTCGTTTGTTAGGATTCCTTAGAAATTGCTTGAAGTCAAAAGTGTGCCAAAATAAATTTAGAAAGTGACAGAAGAACAAAGTTTAAAGCAGATATGTTCTAAACAGGGGAAGACGCCATTTGAGCAATTATAGACAGACGTGAAATGGGCCAGTTAGTATACTCTGTCCCACTTTATCAGGCATCTCCAGGATTGTCCATAGGGAGTTAACTTTTAGACTGTTTACTGGCTCAAAGGCCAGGCATGCATCTGAAGCCACATAAGCAAGATAATGTATCCCAGGCTACAAAAGCAGGCAAATCACTGTGCATTAAGACTGGACACACAATAGACAACAATGGCTTGCATAAACACTATTTAGAACTATTCACATGGCATTGAAGAGATGGGCGTCGACTCACTATTGCTGCAAAGCCGGCGTATTGTGCAGAGGTGAAAAGAAGTCTAATGAACAGGAAGCCTTATTTGAGAGAGCTGACAGTAACTATACAACAGCCACATTGTGCGCTTGCCACCAACCCTGTGGGTCTCTACATTAGGAGAAATGATGAGAAAGTAACCCAAAAAGACACAGTGGGCCCTTGGACCCACGTAAATGCAACCAGACAATAATGGGGGACACAAGCTGTCTCCACCTTTACCCAAAGCTGCACGTTTACATGCACAGAACATCAACCACTCTCATAGCCAAGGATAAAAGCCCCCTGGCCAGATGGAACTTTGAAGTACATTTGGGTTAGTTTACCACCAAAGAGTGCAATTTTAGTGCAGCAACAGTTAAATTATGTGTCATACATTTTAAATTATATCTAACTCTGCAGAGGCAAGTTGGAAACTCTTGAGTTTGGTGGATCAGGCCCCCTTCGTTAGACACACACACACACACACACACACACACACACACACACACACACACACACACACACACACACACACACACACACACACACACACACACACACACACACACACACACACACACACACACACACACACACACACACACACACACACACACACACACTATGCCCCCTGCCTCAAGCTTCATCAATCTTCCACAAAAGGATGACATCACCAATAAGCATAGCCTTTTATAGCTTTAAGCAATAAGCCTTATTTACTGATGAGATAAGCCCTCTGCTATTGTCTAGCCATCTACTTTGCCTCTCTCTCGCTCTCAGTTGAAGAATCAAACAGCACTTTTGGAAGGTGACAGAGCATGCCCAGGATTTAAGACTAAAGCATGCAAAGAGGGTTCCCATTTTATGGCTTTTCAAAAGGCCACATTAGTTAGTTAGTTCAAAGCAACAGGGAAAGGTCCAAACAAAAATAATCCAGGCCTGTAGTGTTTCCTTGGGTTAAGTTTTCTCTGCATAAAATAGTAGAGTTTTTTTTTCATTACAGCAATACATTATTTCTTTCCATCTATGTGAATGTGTGTACAAACAGCTGAAAAGGTAAACACCGTACAGTCACACTCAACAGTGTTTGGAACCAACTACACCCTGGAGAATTTACAAGCATAATCATCCATTACATGTGTGACCTATAATTACTGTTTGCACATGTATTAGTCGGCCAGTTCATATGGCCAGGCAGGGGTGGTTACTGAACTGCTGAGGCACCATGATACAGTGTGGCTTATTAAACCTCACGTGTGAATGCTGCGAAGAAGTACTTGCACCTAATGTCCGTGTTTGTTAAGGCACAAGTTGGAAATCTACATTTGGTACTTTTTAACTTTCACAAAAGTCTACCACAGTACAAACTCGGTCTAACTAGGTTGTTGCAATGGTTTAGAAGATATAGCATCTACATATTCCGAATGAGTGCCTATTTTTAACAAGATAAAAAGCCATTTTCTAACACACTACATCAAGTGTCACCACATGTATCTTAAAAATGTGCCATTTGTTGTTTGTTTTTCTTAGCGCTACACAGCCTCATGTCAGGCCTTGGGAACTTGTCACATATTCAGTTTGTAGTCACTTTAGAAAGGCTGAGTGCCGAGTCTCTGGGGAATCGCTCCAGTCTCCCCATCTCCCCCACCCCATGTCACCAGCCGGGAACAAAGCCGCCATAGTCAATTCTCCTAATTTCACTGCAGCCTGTCGAAATCCTGTTCTCCTTTTCTCCTTCTCTTCAACAAGTACTTTATGCTGGGATCAGTCAGGTCTGAGTCGCCCACAAAAACCTGAGGCTCTCGCTTCATCGTCTTTCTGCACCGGGTTTGACACACCCCAGCTCCCTGCCATTCAGACGCCTGCACCATGCAATTTGTTTCCATTTGTCAAACAGCAGTATCCATCACAAAAGAAAATGCTGGCAAAACAGAAAGTTTGTGAAAAACATTGTTTCCTCAACCCAAAATGGCCCTATGACTACTTATTTATTGGCCCGTAACAAAACAACCTTAAACAATTTACACCACTTTCAGCTCTTACAGATACTTGTCACATTATTCGTCTCTCAACTCACAATAAAACATCTTTCACTGAGAAGAACATGTATCGCACCCTCGAATCAGCACCAACGTATCACTCCTCTCTTAAAAGTGTGGATGCTACAAGTTGAATTCATCATTTCATTCAGTGCCTCCACATTGTGCTGACTCTTATTTTGCGTTTTATTTCGTTGGGAATAAACTTCATTGTGTGAACAGCCAGGTTTCTCAGAAATGTATTTATTAAAGCTATATCAGCACTATGTTGACGGCACTGCTATTTGCACACCTATTCAAAAATGTCTTAAAATGATGCTATTATTGGGCAACATAGGAAGGTATCTGGCTAATAATACTTATTGTGCAAACTTTGTTGTCACCATTCTTGCACTGGCTGTTATCGAGGGGGTAGCAGAGAGGATATATGCTGACTCTGATGTAGATAGCGCCATGAGTATTCCTATTGTGGCAGCTGCCGTGTGGTGCAGTCCCTGATAGGGTTTCGGATGCTGTCAATGCTGTGTCAGGTGCATTAGCACCTCAGAGACCCATGATGCTCCAGCTGCTATGTGCAGTGTCTCCCCGGGCCCTGGCCGCCAGCCTGACACCCGACACAAAGTAATCACAGATCACAGCGTTTAATCACTGAAACAAGCACTCCAGAGGACCCCACTGTCAATATCCCACTCTCTCATTATCTGTTTGGATTGCACATCCACACTGTCAGATAAACAGAGTGGAAAATTAAGATTAAAAATATGGTAATTTCATTTCAGGCAGCAGGCTCCTCTCACTGGCCCATTATGCTATTGATTACCTCTGAATTCAATTTCTCTTTTCAATGTAAACTTTAATCTATTCGCAAGCCAACAATTCGACTCCCGAGGGGCTATTTGAGAGTAAGTAACCATTTAATATGACGCTGGCTGAAGATTCACTGGCTTTAATGAATTGTGTAAATCACTCAGCTTTTAAAGGAACTGATGTCGCACAGTTCACAACCCAAATCTGGGCCTGGTTAAATACTGCCTTTTATAGCAAGCTAAGTGTTTAGTGACAGCCGTCTCTGAATGTGTAATCATCGACTCTGCTCTTGTCTGTATGAAGGGAATTAAACAGCTCTTTTCTAATTGAGCTGATGAGGAAAAAATTACAA
Source organism: Channa argus (assembly GCF_033026475.1). Taxonomy (NCBI): domain Eukaryota; kingdom Metazoa; phylum Chordata; class Actinopteri; order Anabantiformes; family Channidae; genus Channa; species Channa argus. Next base: position 14,037,802 of record NC_090205.1, read on the forward strand.
TGTAATTAGGATTTAATTGTCATATTGCGTTACTAGCATATTAAAATAAAGGAGAAACAGGCAGCACCACTTTGCCACAGTGAAACAAAATTTCAAAATAACTTGACTCAACACAATAATAACTAGGTTGTTTTCCCTAACCACTTACCAATTTGTAGCATTGTGGTCAAAACCAGTTGTAACCACTGACTTGAGGCAAACACAAATTCAGACAACTGAATACAGGAGGAGATACAGCGGGAGGAAATGGTTAGTGAGTCAGACTAATATGACACAACAGTGTTTGAAAAGCAAAAGGAAGACCGAATTCAATATCATCTACTACAAAACCATGAATGATGACATATGATTAAACAACTACAAAGTGCAAACACATCTATTAAGATGGAGAAAAACTCAGTGCATACAGTTATAAACTGTCATGCTGGAGCTCATCAACAAAGTAAAAACTACAACTCAATATTTCCTGACAGCAAAGGGAGAGTTTTTATAATGAAAAAAGATTTTCAGAGCACATAGACTTTGTGAGTGTTAGTTTCTAGGTCGGTAAAAAATATGTCAACCTTGTCAAGCATTTTACATATAATAGGAAGTTGTACGTCCTTTCTTTTGCTTTAAAAAGAATCATTTAAGTCACCAATAATTTTTTGTGCCAGAACAGACGTATCCGACATATGCACCAGTACAGAACTGAAGCTACCCGAGATGCCAGAGCACACATACATAAACATAGCAGAGTATAATCAACTGAGCGCCATGCAATGTGCTGTGTCAATAAATGCACAGCCTTCCTCTGATACTTTCTCTTTTCTGTTGCAAACTAAAGTTCTAGGTCAATCAAATGCAAACATACCACTCTTTGCCGGCCGGGAGTCTAAACCATTTTAATGTACATAGGTCCTTCACTGTACATCTGATATTATTTAAGTATTAGGTCAGTGATGGCAAGCATGAGGGCATCACAGGCTCTCCAAAGTGTCAAACCCACATCTCAAAAGATGACACGCATGTCATGACACATAGCACATCTGTCACCCGCTTTTGTTCATGGAAACCTGAAAGTGTATCAGGGAAGCAGTGTCACAGAACACAGGCACACAGTCCAATCTAAGCTTCGATCTGTTAAGGTCTGATTTCTGACAGAGCTGGGTGAAGGGATTTGTCATCTATTGGAGCATGCAAAAGTGGCTTATTTAGCTTTATAAACAACATTTGAGGGAGAAAATATCAGAGATATTTACTAAAATGATTACAAAAATGATCATAACATTTTTTAATTGTGGCTTCTAAGCTGAGCTCTAAGACAGTAACTGTCCTTCAAGATATCATTATTTAAGTAAAAGCTTGGTTTCTTTATATAAACCTTAATTGACAGTCCAGCAATTTCAAAAAGTTTGTGAAAAAGAGGCAAAGCAGTTAAAACAGGTTAGCCACAGCTATACAGATATACTGTCTACTCAGGGATTCTCTTTCAACATGGACAAAGAGGCTAGAGGTTGATATCAGATTATTGAATGTATTTAAACCTTGACTGACAACTAAAGAAACTTGACACACAACATGTGGACCATTTCAGTATTTAATAAGTGGTGCTACACAGTTGTGGATGCGGCAGTAATCTGATCTAAGGAGAGCACACTACAATAAAGAAAGGAAAACGTAAGGGCTTGAACAATGTAACTACCAATCCGCCAGTGTGCGGGGTAAGTCGATACCAAATAATACGACAGTGTGCTGAGTCTTTGAAATCAGTATTTTACTCATTTCACTCCTCTGGCTGAGGAGATACAGTTCCGCTGATAAATTTGTGCGAGGGACAGAGAGAAAATGAAATGATGCCTACTTTTTCTTATTTCACAAAGACCTGTTTGAAGTTGCAATATGGTATCTGTAGTCCCAGACAGATGCACACAAAATGGAATTGAACAATGAATAGTCAGCCCTTATCTTTTGAGTGTCTGAAGGGGAAATACATCACAAATGAATTTCGCAGAGAAAAAATATGGACATTCTCTATTACAGTAATCCCCATAGAAAGTTTACTCTGAATCACGATGAAGTTAAACCCAATATTTCAAAACAGATATAGTGCAAAGAAAGCAGCTTTTCTGGAATGATCTCTAAAATGATCTCAAAATTACATTATGAAGAAAAAGATTTATACGGAGAGTTTCGCTGATAAAAATCAGAGGATGTAAATCTACAAAAGGACAATTTTTCTCTTGAAATTAATGTTATGGCAGCGCAATGCTCCAAGTAGGCACTTTAAATTAAAATGGTAATCAAGTGTCTTTGCATTGTCAGGGTTAGGCACATCTACTATTGCTTAACTGTATTATTTTGAAGGTGAGCATCGAAGTCTGGAGTTAAAGGGAGAGTCTGGGATTAGTGTGCCACGGCTGGACTCTATTTAGTGACAGTCCCATCCCTGAGATACGGGTGGGTGTGGTTACCTGTTTGGCTGTGCACAGCGGAGAGGCAGCTTCAGCTTGGCTTGTCTGTTGAACCATCTGGTAGGAGAGTCCACGGTGGTCGTGGAGTAGCACATATGGCTCGTCATACCCCTGGATCCTGGCATCCAGAACCTGCAATCACATGTACAATGGTGGGTGTGTGTGCCACTGCTCGTATACTTTACTACGGGGAAAACTGACATTTCAGCTGTTTCACTGCTGAGTGATGCATGCAGACAGCACAAGATAGATGAATGGGGAAACAGTAGTTCTCTGCACCTCTGAACCATCCATTTTACGTGACTCATGCAACAGCAAACACTGGTGCCTGTTTCTGCTCGACAGGGTCACAGACAATGAGTGTAACCTGTTTGCAGTGTGAAAGTCTACTGTGCTGACTGTGACAGACTGAAGATCAGTGATTTATCCATGTATTTATCTTGGCATTTCAGTGGCTCAGGGGTGGTCCTCAGTCAAATCCAACAATCACACCTTTAAGAGACTCTAGAAAATTACCATCATTTCTATGCCATCACATGCCATGTAAACCACAAAAGAATAGTGCCAATTCAAGCAGTTTGGAAAAGACTACAATTATATCACAGACAAATTTTGACAAGCTGGATCCCCTTACAGCGGTAATGAGCAGTTTGTTATCGCTAAAGCCCAGTTTCAGGGAGTGTTTAGTATGAATGAGAAACCTCTGCAGCTGCTGTCATAATCGACCGTTTACGAGCTGAATACCAGGAGATGGAGGCTGTATCTTGGAAAACAATCTGTGTCTAAATATGGTACAATTTAAGACCAGGAAATTCAGGTGGGTCACAAGTTTGTCCTCCTCGAGTGTGGGACAATCTGGGGGCATTTAACACAAGTGGAGTTAGGTGTGAAACAGTCCCCGCTGTGTGATATTTTGGCTTTACTCAGCAACCCTCTCAGTGCCCAGGCAGCCACCAGGTCATGCCCTGTCCTCAATAGACACTTAACAAATGCTGCCACTAATTGGCACCTCTGCAGGCAGTGACAGGAAAGGGCCAAAGATCAAGTGCCACAAGCACAAGCTCAATGAGCGGCATTTTCCTGAGGGAGAAATCAGTCCAGCTGTTGCAAAAAAAAGGCACATTATATAAAACTCTCTAAAGCTTGTTTAGTTTGCCTCTGATAGTTCTGACAGGCAGGTAAGTTCTGAATCTCATGTGTGTTTGATCCACCGTTATGTGAAGTGAATCTGAAGATAATGTTTTGGTACTCAGCTTAATTTATGTCGCTTGAGAAAGAACAAGGAGGTGTGTGAATGGACATCACAAAATTATTAACTTAAACCTGGTTTTTTGTCCCCAATATATGATTTCCAACACAGATCAGTATCATTTAAAACACGGACTGAAGTGCTGCACAATGGAAATTTACTATGTCATTACTTACCAGTATTCTGTCACAGTCAATGATAGTGTTGAGCCCGTGAGCAGTGGTGACGACTGTACACTCTTGAAACTTGTCCCGGATAGTCTGCTGGATGAGGCTGTCAGTTCTAAAGGAGAAGGGAACACAACACCTCGGCATGAAAAAAAAACTCTCTTCCTACAGACCCTTGGGCAGGGATTTTACTCAACAAAGAACAATGGCTCATCAGCAGAAAGGTATGTGCGGTAGGCCTTTAAAAAAGACAATGGTCTGTACATTAACAAAGACAGATCACTTTGACATAAGAATTTGTCTGTTTTGTTTTATATTTTTATTATATATTATATATTTCTAGCTTTACTGCACTATGATTTTTTTTTATTTAATAGTAATGCGTAGTGATGGTCACCGGTAAAATGGTTGCTCTCAATAGCAGACTTAAGAATGACACCACAATGAATGGTCGCTCATTAGGTGAAAAGTAATTCTGTTTACCACTAAGTGATGTGTTAATAAATAAAATTCATTATTATTTTTATTATTATTACATGTTAAGTGTCCTTTGATTCCCGGTACACATTGTCAGTGGCCTCTTCATGGACGAGGATTTGGTTCTTCCGCAGGATGGCTCTGGCCAAACACACGAGCTGCCACTGGCCCACACTGAAGTTAGGGCCTGATTCATTACATCACCTTGTCCAGCTTATTGGGCAGCTCCTCTACCACGGCCTTCATTTGCACCTGCAGAGAGAGAGAGCAGAGCCCCAACCCTTCATTACTCCTGCATAAAGGCTTCCTGTGGGGATGTGTTTAAAGAGCCATCCAAACACACCCATTAACCGCCTGGCACAATGCAGGGCCAGGTCCACTGATGACCTTGGCCAGTGCTCTCTTGTGGCCAGCCTCTAGCTTTAATCCAGGCCACCAAACCCATTCAGAGGCAAGACCAGGAGCTCAAGCCCTTCACTGTGGGGGGAGCCTTCACTCTGGTTGGCCTGACTGCCCAAACACATCTCCCCCAGCACTTTCAATGGTTCCCAGCTACAAGCCGCACATTGAGCTGGGCCCCATGGCCCTAATGGGATTTCCCCCCATGACTTGTGGCGAGCAGGGAGGCTGAATGGCAGCATTGTACAGGGGCACAGAGGGATCCCCCCCTGGGCCGGTCAGGGGGAATCATTCAGAGCCATGCTGGAGTACCTCTTGGAGTGCATTCCACAGGTCCTCATCTGTGTGCTGCCTGAAAGGGTCCAGATTCTTCCTCATGGTGCCTGTGAAGAGAACTGGGTCCTGTGGATAGATGGATATAGAAAGAGAAGGCCGTGGCCAGTTAAGACAATGACAAGGGGGAAGATGTATGAAAGGGTTAAGACAGGCTTTACAGAGTGCCGCTAGCCAAAGTGTGAGGGGAAGATGTTCACAAAGGGCTTGCTACACTCAGGAGCTCTATTCATCGCTCTGTCCAACTATGCTTCAATGGGTTGATCTTTTTACTTGGAAAACCAGAGTTTCTACAGCGCAGTTGGTGGATAATAGCTTTGCGAGGTTGTCTGAACATATGACAAAAAACAAAGTGCCATCTAGTCGCTGTTACAGTACACTAGCAGTTTTAGAAATAATCAGAATGCCTACCAAAATGTACAAACAGCTGTCAATAGGAGTTATCTCATCAGCTGACTACCCTCATGAAAGGTCAGCCTCAGATCTCAGACAGCTAGGATGTCCAAGATATGTATTTATGGTGAGCCACACACCTGTATCATGGTTCAGCCACACAGCCATCTTTAAGTGAGTGTATAAAGCTCTTTATTATAGTGCTGAGAAAAGAGCCCGCCAAGTCCACAGGCACTGTTCCAATATGCCACTCTGCTTGTGGTAAGCCTGATAAACAGGAGCAAGCCAGCAACTCCTCGTGTCGGTCAGATATTTATTCATAAATCCTGCTCCACTGTTGAAGTGATTTACTGAACACTTACTAGGACTCTCTCAGGTCATTATATTGAGACCGTCTTGCCTCTCATGATACAGAGCTGCTGTAGATAAGGGTTTCATATGGCATCATGTCTGCATCAGTGAACAAATGCAGCTGGGCTTTCCTCTGAGACACAACACTGGGTGCGTGACACTGAAATGGTTATAACAATGATCTGAGCAAACTTTAGTGAGATGTGACTGAGACCATCACAGCAACAGAGGTGACAAAGGACAGTGAGAAACTGTCCAAAACAAAAACAGACAGGCTTCTATTGTATGCTCATCGCAGTCAAGGCAATGTGATAACTCCAGCTTACACAAGATATGAATCTGACCTCAAATCAAGATAGGAAATGTTCTATTAGATTAGACCAGGTGTAAAAATAAAGTACACAATAGGTTTAAAAGGCTGAGTGTCCTGTGGGCAGGTTACTGAACTAGTAGTCTGAATCTGACTCACTATCCACACCTTGATCTCAGCAGTCATACTGGTTAGCCCCATGCCGGTGCTGTGACAGCTACACAGTGAGAAAATACAGCAGGCACTCTGGTGTAAGCTCACAGGTTTATATAGTGTACACACACCTCAAATACAAAACCGTGCCTTAACAAATCTTCATGTAGGTCATAAGACGGAGGACTTACTGCTCAATTTCCACCCAGAAAAAAATAAAGCTTTCAGGATTTCATCACTGCTACCTGTGCCTTGGCAAATGTTCCACCTCTTTACTTCCAATGAGCTTTTCCCTCTGTCACCAAAACGCCGCCTTGTCATTAAGCCAGCTGAAGTCCCAATTCAAACTAGTTCTGTGACACACTTTAATTGAGGATTCAATACCAGGTTGCAAAAAATGATGCTTTCAAGCACAGCTTTCCATAGACTGATTATGTGCCCTAGCAATTCTGAGCCCTCTGTTTGCTGCCGAGTTCTTTTCTTCTTCTTCTTCTTTTTTTTTTTAACCAAGTCATTGCTGAGATGTCTTCAATAGAAGCAGAAAGGGATACTTTTTTAAATGCCACATGGTAATACAAGCTTATCATAATCAAATCTGTGCTTGGCAAACAGTGAAACTCCTTACTTGTAATGGGTAGTACTACACTTCCTCATGCAAAAGTAAGGCAACTAGCAATTTATATCAAGATTGTTTCAATGTGAACAGCTGACTGATTATTACTTTATCCCTGACATCTAGTGGAAGAATAAAAAGGCTTTTAGACTTCTTTTACACAAGTTTGTAAATCTAGGAGCAGAGTGCAGAGAAACTCTACTCTTCTGCATGCTGGTAAGATTTGATGGCATGAAAATGCCATCCAGTATGTGTTACAGATGGGCGTGCTTAAAGTTCTGACTCCTAACCTGCCACTTCATGTAAGTCTCTCCCTCTAGGAGAGACAGAAAGAGTAAACAAAATCACATCAAACACACATCACATCCATCTTAAACTAGTTTGGACTAGGAAGTAAAACTTTATCTGAAGTAGTAGCAATGCCAGGAACCTATCAAATCCACGGAAAAGCATTAATGAAATTGTTTTTGGGCATCTTGGCTTCAGCCTAGAAATGTTTGAGACTTGGGCAAAGTGACGGTGTACAAGGGGACTCTGACTGTGAGGATGGGGGAGACTTCGTCTAAGCAGCTTTCCCATGTTTGGGGGGTAGAGGGCTAATCCTCTGTCAGGGAAGGGGAACTGCTCTCTTCACAGTACAGGCCGTGGGAGTCTACTCCCCTCCCTCCACTCTGCTGACACTCACCCGCAGGCTGGCATTTTCTTAATGCCGTATCAGTTTCAACAAGCGGAAATAAAGTTAAACTGTCTCAAGGCATCCGTTTGTCTCACTTTCAGAAATCCCGAGTGACGACTGTAATTCTCCTCACTTGTTTTAGCCTTTTAAAAGCCAGGCATATAAAAAGGGCGAAAGCATGAAGTTTTCTATTACCAGTGTTCACCTGACATTTCTCAATCACACAAGCTTTCTGAACTGAAGTAAAAGTCCAGCAGTTTTTGAAAATACTTCATTTCTAAAAAATTATTCCTGACGTATTTTGGATATTATTGCTAATAAATAACCCATGTGCTCACTCCACCAGGTCATATGACTAACTACAGTGGAACCACTTTTGTAGGTGAATTAAAAATATAAAAATAAAAAATAAAATCGGGATGATGGACAATAGTTTATTCTAACACAAAAATATTTTTTTTAATTTAATTTTAATTTCGCCTAATTTTTCAATAACGGTTTGGCTTCAGTTGAACATTTATAAGTCAAATTTTTAAAAACTAAACAGAATCTCACATATTGGTTGTATAGGCTTTCTAACATATGATATAGAGTGAAGGAGGTTTCACCTTATCACGACTAACTTTATTATTTTGCATTAGACCTTTTGCATGTTTACGATTCAAGGCAGCTATTTTAAAGTGTGCTACATTTCAGAAAAGTGCTTTTTTCATAGAGCGGCAGCTTCACACATTGCACACGGCAATGTCTGTAGGTTAGAAATTTAGCTACTCGTTATGACTGCAGTTTGATAATAAACATGACACAATTAACCAAGGCTCTATGGCTTAACAACCTGCTTTGAATATTTGTGCATTCAAATTTGCATGTTCTGTCACCATCCAATCAAGATGATCTGATTAAATCTTAAGGAGGCTGACCAAAGAAAAGGGAAGCGTCAGAGATGGTCCTTGCTCTCTCTGTCCACTCTGCCATTGCTCATCACTGTAAGACCTTTGCATACCCAAATCATGCTATGCACTGGTCTGTAAATGCTATGTACAGATCTGAAGGAGACAGACACTGATCAGGACCAGTTCAAAGTAAATTGCCTGTGACATTTTATTCAAAAGAGTTTTGCCAAAAAGCTACACATAAACCACAGGAAAAACCCTAATTCAATCTGAACTCAGTGAATACGGTTGAGAATGGCACCACGAGGTAAATTTGTCACTTGAATCATTTGTTCCATTGAACCAGGCTGCTGATGACACACTCTGCTGCCTGCCAACATATAGGCCTGTTATATGCTACTACACAGCTAATGGGCAACCCTTTGTTTAGACAGGGGATTACCAACAACACTGCTTGCATAACAAAAAAAACCTGTGTGGGTGCCTCATAACATGCCAACACAGAGACAGAGAGACAGAGACACAATGACATTTCTCCCTCTGTGGCCAGTTAAAAGGGACTAAGGATCTAAATAAACAAGGTATTAGATGTACAGAGCTGAGTTTGTCTCAATGAGTTTTCTTATTGACAAAAAATAAGAAAAATCTCCAGTGGGCTGTAATGGTCCTTTTTCATGCCTCAGGAAAGAAAATAATCACAAGACACCTCTACCTGGTCCTTGCAGAAAACAAGGGAACTAAAACAAATCTGCTCTGCAGAGGCTACAGTTATAGTCTACAGATAAGACTGAACTAACAGAATCAGCACCACCCCTGTAAGACAAAAACAGGAGCCATGCATTTTGCATTTAAAAGTGAGCAACCCAGTTCTCAGGACTGAGCCACAGGCGTCTCAGGTGGTAACACAGTTAAGAAAGTTCAAATGTTTATAATGAAGAAAGATTTTCACACTGAATGTTTTCAAAGAGGAGGTTGGAGCAGGCATTGTTGCAGCCAGTGAATCACAGTTGGAGCCACTGAACAGGAGCTACACACAGTGGGACATCCCTTCTCGGGAGAAATCACCGAGCTCTGTGCTAACTTCTCACTGACACATCCATTACGGAATCATTAAATATACTGTACAGTTTGTGTAACTTGCCATAACTAGAAGATCATTAAAGAATGTTGAAAGTGGAAAATGGAGTTATTATCTTGGTGAAACCCCACATTTTCTATTTAACTTATGAAAGTTACTGAAATTATAAAATATATTTTTTTTTTAAAAAAGGCACAATGAGATAATGGACAGTTTTCAGTGGTAAATTGCTGAAAGCAAATGCTGAGGCATGTTTACCTGAAAGCACACAAACCCTACGACAGCAGTCATTAATTTGAGTCATGGAAACTGCAGTTTGATCATTTATTTAGTAACAGGACAATCGGCACCAGCTAAAAAAAGCTGCCTGAATGTTTTGGACATTAAGCTTTGCCAACATGCATCCAAATAATTTGTCACATTTGTACTTCATAAATTTCACTTAAAGGCTAAAGAGCATGCATAATGCATGCACATTAATGTGAATATTAATATCATACAAACCTTGAGTGTGTATGATGGTCACATCTGGCCCACATCATGACCACTACATTAAAAACTATTTTAGTGTAGAAAAACAGTGATTCATGCCAAAAGGAGGGACGTTTGCACCTTGGTATACAAAGACTTACAGATTCTTTTTAAGGCAGACGTTGCCTTGATAAAGCACAGATGTAATTAATAACCTCAGTGATGTCTTCTGTGCTTCGTGTCCCAGTGAGTGAACATGCACAATATCAGCCATGGAGCTTGTTCATTTAAATGAAATACAGCCAGATTATGTTATTCGACCTGTGCTTTTCCTGCTTTGACAAATTGAAATAACTGCTTTGAAGGTATAGGTTTTATTTTTATTATTTATTTATTTTTTATTTTATTTCTATTTATTTTTTTAGATAGAAAATTTGCTGATCCCCATGGAGAAACTGTTGCGGACAGCTGCCACCTACAAGGCACTACTAGTCAGGGGTTCAGTGTCTTGTCCAAGGATGTTTCAACCAGGAGGAACTGGGAGTCAAACCACCTACCCTGCAAATTGCAGAGGTCTGCTTCACCAACTACAACTGCACACCAAACCATTAAGTAGAGCTCACAACTCCATGATTTCTCAAACCACAAGTTTATGTTTTACATAGTACAATTACGTACTATACATCAGGTGAACAAGAGTAAATACTGACTACTAGTTGGAGACAAGATGTGAGCCCAAATCCTTTTTAAATCTATATGTCCACCCCAACCTGCAATGCCTCACTACAGTCACTTCCTGACTGGAAGCGACTGCGCACAAAGGTGACTTATTTGGTAATTACCAAAAATGCTCTTCTCAACATTTTTGAAGCTGCACATCACTTGAGTTCCATTAAACAATTAGAGAAAGTGCTTATCATGTTACCTTTTCGTTTTCTTTCAGACAAAAGATCCACAGCATAATACCATATAGGATTTTCTACATTTTACAGGTAAGTATTAAGATACAGGATGGAAGGTCAACTCCAATGTTTTTTTTATGATTATGTACAGAATAGTATTTTACTGCTGTGAGAGATAGATGACATTTATTGTGAACTGTAGTTAGTAAGAGCAGATTTCCTGGTGAAAGGGTGTCTAGGGAATAGTCAGGATGTACAAAGCCTTTAACCCCCATGGCACGCAGCAGAGATCCCTCCCATGGGCTGTCAGAGCCAGGGCCTCTACACTTATCAACCCACCCATTGTGAAATCAGCCACCCTGGCCAACCATAGCCATGCAAAATACACCCCCTGCATTAAACACAGTTTCAATCATCCTCAACCATCTCTCTCTGCCTTACTCCCTCTCTTTCCTCACCCCTTCTCCCTTGGCCTCTTCTCTCTTTTGTAGTGAATAAACAGTTGTCACCGTCAGGTAACTCAAAATGCAAATTGGGAACAAATGGATCCACTTGAACAGTCTTAATTACATGATATGTATTCCATGAATCACAAATGGTATAGTTCTTAAGATTCAGCAGCACAATATGCTGTCCCTTTAATAATTGATTTGAAAATAATGCCACACAAAAAGAATCACACTACACCTTCTGCACAAACTGCATATCAATCCAAGTTATGCACTGTGCACACCAGTAAGTCCGCACAGGTGGGAAAAAAAGACAAGAGCCATTTCTACGGATGTGAAGACAACACTAAGGTTCTCACTGGCGCTATAATAAAAGTTGACTCTGTTAAAAGGTAATGGAGCTTGTCTTGGGCCAATCAGGCAGAAGCACTTTGTTTCCCAAGGTGCTTTACTCTCCAAGTCTGCATACCCAAGCACTCTCTGCACTGAAATTATCTACAAAAGTACAATTGCTTTGCTCTTTAATTCACTTTAAGTATCTCACCTTCAGAAACTTAAGTTATGTAGCATGGACTGCAAAGTATTTCTAATTTTATTATCACAATAAGGATCTTAAAAAGTACTGTATACTACTATTCAATTCCAAAAACCAACTCCAAAAACACTGGACCCTGTAATTCCTATACTGAACAGTCTTTCATTAGACACTCACTCCTACAGTAATTGGCCTCTTCCTTCAGCCTGTACGCTTCAAATTATTGTCAAATACAGGCTTTGTTAATTTTTTTTAATTCTCAAGCCTAAGCTGAGATAACTGAAGACATAATCAGGTATTTTCTAATACAAATGTTTATCAGGTATATTAGTGCTTTCTGTGCCGAACCTTACATGTAAAATGTTACATGTAAAAGTTACATGTCTAAGATTTAAAGAACAAATTGTAAAAACCCTCTTTGCAGGGAGGCTCTGTAAAATGCAAAATGAAAAATGTACCAATTTGCAATTAACTTTAAATACATTTTTGATGGTTTATAAATAGCAAAAAACACGAAATCTTGAAACAGAAACCTGTTTTTATGTGCAATCAGTTAAAAAAACGAATCGTTAATAATAATTGTAACCTTTGATATGTTGTCTTTGAACTGTTTACAATCAAAAATAGGTTTTAAATTATTTGCATCTCTTTGCATTCTTTTTATACAGGTTTTAAACATTGTTGCAACGTTTCTGTATATGGGGTTTGTACAACACCCTTTGAGACCGACTTAAACTTTAAGGGAAGAAATACCTAATTATGTCCAAATAAATATGCTGTTAAGTGTTCGAATGTAATTGTTCTGACCATGTTTCCTCTTTGCACTCTGACAAACCATTGGATCATGCCTGCAGGTGTAAAAGCACAGGACTGCACCAAAATCACTGCACAACAAGAAAAAATGCAATATTAAACGCAAATGTTTATCATTAATAATTTAATAATAATCATGTCAATAAGTGTTACAAGACAGTCAAAAGCAGTAATGGTGACAATGACAGACCAAATTTCACCACGATGCCCAACGTACTCACAAGAAGTAAACAGGAATAAGAACCAGGCCTGTGTTGCATTCACACAGTTTGAATAATATATTTAATGTTGTAGTGAATTAGTCTAAATGTGGTATGGAAATAAAAAAAAATATATTCTGAATGTTTTTGAATGAGTATGATTAAAGTTATGCTGAAATTTTTGCTGTTTCATTTCAACAAAGTGAGCATCCTGATATACATCAAACAGTTGCTGTGATCTCTGCTGAACCTTAAAGGCACCATTTTATAAGAGTTTTATTCACACGTACCATGTACTTCCACATATCCTTCATATTGTGTTGCTGCAGTATGTGTCAATATACAGCTACTCTATATGAGCCAGACAGTTTTGATGTCTCGATGTGTACACGCACGTGAGTACTTTTTTTAAACCAATTAATCCCCTAATGCCATACGATTTTGATTTAGCGAAAGGTTGCAATTGAGTGGTCTTTTGTTTCCGTTTGTTAGTTTTACAAAACCACAGACAAAAGCTAAATGTTTCTCTGAGCATTTTGATGGAACTTTTGTTTTTCAAGATGATAAAACCTGTTGACCAATGTGCATCTGGGCTCACAGCCCAGAATAAAATGGATGAACTAAAGCCTGCAATGACCTAGCCATGCCCACTTGGCATTTCTTCCCCATTGTATGTGATGTCATGAACTCCCCTCTCTTGGGGAAACTGCGTGTGGCCGAGCCACAGGCCATTGCCACCTTTAGCCTTTATGCTAATGACCACGGCTTTCTTCTATGGTCTATTAGCATTCCTGTGCTCTGCTTTTGTCTCTACCACAAATGGACAAGCTCAGTCCCCCTTGCCACACACACACAAAAAAAGTGTACTCATCACCTGATGTCCCTGGAGGTGTGCAGGAAGTAGCATCGCAGAAACAGGAAGACAGGGAAAAGTGGAACAACAGGAATAAGGATTTAAGGGGTGATGACTGCAGCCACTGCAATCACCCCAATGACTTGAAGAAATACCTGCAACAGAAGGAGAGATGACAACACAGACGGCAACACAGTCAAACTCCACTGCTGCTGTGTGAGCCACTACTGGAACTGTGAGGCCTATTTCTTAAGGCTGAACAAGAGAAACTCTTTCAGCTCCATTTGTGTTAGACCATAGTGGACATACAGTAAGGTAACAGCAGGTTGTGGGACTGAGGTTATGTGACTCACAGTGTGAAAGGAAAACGATCACAGCGCTAATTCTCACTTAGTAGCAGGTGAGAATTTACCACTTGGCCACTGCAGCTCATATCTCTCACTCCCTTGGGCTCTCCCTTCAACACTTCTGGCCAGTAAGCCTCCCTGGCAGAACAGCCAGCCAACAGGCGTGGCCACAGTGACTGGCAGAGAGCTCTGGGAACCACACTGTGGGTGTCTGATACATCACACTCAAACCACACAGCCCTCAACAACACAGTGACTCATCACCTGTGTTAATGGCTCTGTGACACATCTAGACCAGGATACCAGAGCTGCCTAAACAGGATTGGAGGCAATAACAACACCAAAGCACTTACACCTGCACTGTTTTTATCAGATACTTAATTCAGTTTCTAAAGTTACTAGGCCTACTAATATTAAACATAAATGCTTATTTACAATAGCCCATCATGACTTCCCCGCTGTTTTACCAGTGGTGGGAGAGAAGGAGAAATAGAGTAAGAGTTATCCTGAAATGGGAGTTTGTGAGGAATGTTCTAAAGGGTGAAAAGTGTATCAGACAAGTTGAGGAGTCTGAAGTTGGAAATTCAAGGTGTGATGTTCAGTGTTGTTAGTGGTTATGCCCTACAGGTAGGATGTGAGTTAGAAGAGAAGGAGAAATTCTGGAGTGAGTTAGATAAAGTGATGCAGAGCATGCCCAGAGGTGAGAGAGTGGTGATTGATGCAGATTTCAATGAACATGTAGGTGAAAGTAACAGAGGTGACGAAAATGTGATGGGCAGGTTTGGTCTTAAGGACAGATGGTTGTAAACTTTACAGAGGATGGAAATAGCTGTAGTGAACACTTTCTTCCAGAAGAGGCAGGAAAATAGGATGACATAAGAGTGGAGGTAGAAGCACTCAGGTGAACTGCATTCTGTGTCAACGTTATAATCTGAAAGAGATCAGTAACTACTAAGTATTGGTAGGGGAGAGTGTAGCCAGACAGCACAGGATGGTGGTGTGAAAAATGACGCTGGTGGTGAGGAAGATGAAGATGACTAAGGCAAAGCAGAGGAAAAAGTGGTGGAAGTAGGTGATTCCAGATGCCTGGACAGCTACAGCTAAGATCTTGGAGAGTGAGAGGTTGCTTGAGGAATAAAGGAGAAGTGTACTGGTGCTGATTTTTGAGAACAAGGGAGATGTGCAGAGCTGTGGCAACTATAGAGGAATAAAGCTGATGAACCATACAATCAAGTAGGAAAGAATAGTGGAAGCTAAGCTAAGGGCAGAGGTGAGCATTTGTGAGCAGCAATATGGTTTCATGCCTAGAAAGACTACAACAGATGCAGTATTTGCTTTGAGGATGCTGATGGAGAAGTACAGAGAAGGTCATAGGGTGTTGCTATGTGTCTTTGTAGATTTAGAGAAAGCGTATGACAGGGTGCCGAGAGAGGAGCTATGGTATTGTATGAGGAAGTCTGGAGTGGCAGAGAAGCATGTTAGAGTGGTGAGGTGTGCTGTAGGTGTGACAGAGGAGTGGAAGCTGGAGGTGGGTCTGCATCAAGGATCAGCCCTGAGCCCCTTCTTGTTTGCTCTGGGAGATGGACAGGCTGACAGATGAGGTTAGACAGGAGTCTCCGTGGACTATGATGTTTGCTGACGACATTGTGATCTGTAGCAAGAGCAGGGAGCAGGTGGAGGAAAATCTAGAGGTGGAGGTCTGCTCTGGAAAGCAAAGGAATTAAGGTAAGCTGCAGCAAGACAGAAAACATGTCGGAATGAGAGGGACAGAGAGGTTACAGGGAGCAGAGGTAAAGAAGGTGCAGGACTTTAAGTACTTAGGGTCAATGGTTCAGAGCAATGGAGAGTGTGGAAAAGAGGTGAAGAGGCGAGTGCAAGCAGGTTGTAACGAGTGGAGAAAAGTGTCAGGTGTGTTGTGTGATAAAAGAGTATCAGCGAGAATGAAAGGAAAGGATTTCAAGATGGTGGTGAGACCAGCAATGTTGTTCGGCTTAGAGACAGTGGGACTGAAGAAAAGACAGGAGGCAGAGCTGGAGGTAGCAGAGCTTAAGATGTTGAGGTTCTCTTTGGGAGTGATGAGGATGGACAGGATCAGGAATGAGGACATCAGAGGCCAGACAGCAGACAGCTCATGTTAGATGTTTTGGTTAGAGAGGCCAGATTGAGGTGGTTTGGACATGTTCAGGGGAGAGACTGTGAATACGTCAGTAGGAGGATGCTGAGGTTGGAGCTGCCAGACAGGAGGTTTATGGATATAGTGAGAAAGGATATGAAGTTAGTTGGTGTGAGAAAACAGGTTGCTGAGGACAGGGTTAGATGGAGGCACATGATTTGCTGTGGCAGAAGGCTAAGGGTGGCCCACCCAGCTACCAAGGTCCACCTTGGTGCCAGTCACGAGGCCAGAGAGAAACAAAATGGGAGGGTTGTGACAGGAAGGGCATCCAGCATAAAAACTCATGCCAAATCAACATGCAGAACACATTCCGCTGTGGCGACCCCTGAAGGGACAAGCTGAAAGCTGTTGATCTTGACCACATTTCACATGAAAATGAAGTACTTTTACTCCACAAAAGTATATATATTGAACTGTGGAATTTGAGGACTTGTATTCTTATATTTCTAACAGGGTAAATGAAAATCTTTATTTAATGCATCTCCACCACCATTACTGTTATTGCCATTATATTAAAATGAAAAAAAATATAAACAAAAATATACCCAAACATGTATAATGCAAGTACATTTTGCTGAGTAATTTTGGAATTACATGCAGGACTTTTACTTGTAACAAAGTGTATTTATCATGTGGTCTTGAACACTTCCACTACTGAGAAGTGTGAAACCATTTCTTCTAAACTGAAAGATATACTGTTACAGTTTTCATATTCAGTTGGTAGATGATAAAATTGAAACCTCACACCCTGAAATTAGACACATCCTAAGAGATGAATCCTAAGACATGGAGATTAGGATCGTACTGTTACCTTCAGTGGTCTCCGACTAGCCCAGAGAGATGAAAATTTAATTTAGCACCTTAATTAAGGATGTTATCTTCCACTTAAGCACACATTTAAGCATGATCACTTTCAGTGTAGTTTTATGATGAAAAGTCACTCAATTCCATTTGCAGTTCAGATAAGAGGGTATTACTAGTCTAACCATCGCCATAGTGGAGCCCACACAATCAAACAGTGAGTGGAAGCTACTGAGCACAACTGATCCCAAGAATTTCACAGTACATAAGTTTCAATCTTAGCCTTGATGGAAGGCTACCAGACTGCAAAGTGAGATGGTGGCACACGGGCCATTACTGCATGTTGTTCAGCCTTCCCCTGAGGCGATCAAATATTAACTGAACAAATGTCTTATCGTATATATACTGTTTTCCTTTCACTCCCCTCCTGCTGATTGCCGACACATGACAGCGCTCCTTCATGTTTGCTGGTTGGTTCATTTGAATTCTAATTGGGCTGATTTGAGTCTGGGCCATCGAGGTCCGAGCCAGGCCACCTTATCTGACACCGGGGTCAGAGGAGGTGACAGAGGACGAACAGGAACCATTTGGAGCCTAGCCTCCTCCTGCTCCCCAGGGCCAGCAGCCGCCAATGCCCCGTTTGATGTGATCCATTTGCGTGGTCTGCCGCTTATCATGTCAGCATCGGGAACACCGTGGCCCCCCACCCACACTACACACAGATGACTCAGATAAGCATACACCATATCTATATCTCCTATGAAACCACACAGGAACAGAAAACTCCCAAAGCCACATCCCCGCTGCACATAAAAGTGGATAAAAGGATGAAAGGTTTTGTATACAAACAGTTTAAATAAAGAATTACTGCTAATTGCTCTTTAGCAAGAAAAGAAAGCTACCGCACGCATGGGATTCAGTCATTCAAGCAAACTGGGCACACTGCTGTGTCCAAAGACCATTCAGATCTCTGCTGACCCTAATTGCTTTATTTTCTCAGTGATTCTATCAGCCCTTTGATGTCCAAATAAATGTAGAAAATTGAAGTTAATTGCTATATTTGTGTTCAGCAATGATAGTGACTGTTGTTCCGCAGCAGAAAATAAACACTTCCCTTTAATTAAACATCCCTCCGGACATGAGGAATCAGTGTGCTTTTTACAGCCCCTTTTTCATCCTCCCTTTATTTACTGACAGTGGGCATTATTTGCCACTGGGAAAAATGTGCAAACAAAACAGGAAATGAGGAGAACGCAGGGTAAAGAAAATTCCTCAAAAGAAGTCCTCTGTCATCGCTGGGATTTTTTGTTTTGCTCCACACTTTCCGTGACAGAGTGGCACAATAAGTTGCAAGGGTCAGTGGTACTGAAACAAAACAGGGCTGTTTCACTTGGGCTCTGGGACAATGGAAGTGACCCAATCCATTCTACTCTGTCTTGGGCTTTATTTTAGCAATAAATGCCCAGATGCTGTGGCTTTTCTTGGGGAGAAATGACTGTGGACACCTCCTTCACATTTTTCCTTTCTAGGGCATTTTCACTTCATAAAGCTGCAGTCAATGTGTTTTGTGTGTGGTGAGGAGGGTCTGACACATACTGTGGTGGTCTCAGTCGCTGTCTACATTGGTGGCTCAAGTAGTCCTAGGATTAGGCCTTTTGTGTGCAGTGAAAAGGTAAAAGAAGTCACTTATTTGGGCTCAGTCAAGCTGCTGATTTCCAACCCCATTTTGGAAATAAGAGAAAGGCTTTGAAATGCGGTCTCTCTTGCACTCTCTCTTTCTCTCTCTCTCTCTCTACTATAAATCACCACCGTCCAACAAATTCATTCATTTCAGTCATTGCTCCTTTCTTTTCTTCTATATAACACAAATAACTTTTTCAAATACACAAGAACACATCAATCCAAACAGACAATAGTTAGTCACAGAAAGCACACAATCCATTATGTTCACCATATTGACATGAGTTGAGATTCTAGATGAGATTGAGAGTTTGTTATGCAGGTTCCCAGGCTCAAGGGATGGATCCCGGCCCTGAGCCTGTTTATCTGAGTCAGAGCAGCTGATGAGCTGGACCACAGCATCATGGGAGACCTCACAAACACACTTTGGGAGGTTGTGCTGGCTGATGCTCATCAAATGATCATGTGTAGAGTGGCCTAGTTAAGCATACAAGCAATGCGGTTCTCGTTTTCTGGTTTATTTTCACATAAATCGGACAATTAAGTGAATAAAACAAATGGGATGGTTCAACTTTAGGCTTCACACCTTTCTGTGTCACTTGTATTTTTTTCCACTTTGTGCAGGAAGACAATGGCACTGTCATAAAACAATGGTCAAAGGGGATTTATGGCACAGCCTATATATTTCTACACAGAGCCATCTGCTTGTTTCTTAGACTAACCTGTGTAACGCCTGAAGCAAGTGCATTCTTCACTTCTTCTGTCACCAGCGTGGTAAAGAAGTAGAGAATGACAGTGAAATCCCATCCTACAGCGCTCATGGTTACGTCAGCAGTTCTCATTTCCCACAAAGCCACTGAAGACACACAATGTGCCACAATACACAGACTCACACATCAATCCTCCCGCCAGTGTTTTTAGACAATAGACATCTTTGCCCTGTGTTTGTGTGTCTGTGCTGGGTTTGTGTTTCTCGCTCTCTAACACACACTTTCTTATGTCTGCTTTACTGCAGACATAATTACTGAAATAATTTAAATTTATGAGCAAATGCTTATGAATTTTTCTCTGACATTAACATTGGCCACTTTACTAGAAGTAACTGTCAGCCAGTGTCTCAGCAAAAACATCCTGACCAGCTGAATTTGTGTGGATGGTTAAGAAGACCTGTGAATATAACTACGGACCTCACAGTTAGTGGTGTGACTTGGTCAAGAGCCTTCGCACAAAATCCTCCACCAAAAGACCCCTGTACTCACCCTTTATTTTCTTGCCCTCCTCCTCTGTCCCCTCTGTGAAAATAGAGGCAACCCAGGATTTAAAGGTCAAGTCCACACAAAAGCTGACGATTCCAAAAGCCTGAGGTGTTTTTAATTGACAAGGGGGAAGAGAGGGGAGAAAGGGCCTTCTCCCCAATATACTAAATTACTACTAAATGAGACCTGTCAAAAAAATAGGGCTCAGGGGTGTAACCAGGTTCCCCCAGCTTCAGGGAATCCCCTTGTTAGTGAATATGGGAGCAGTGCTGAGGGGTGGTGAAGTGCTTACTCCATTATAAAAGGGGGGAGGCTCTGGTGCAAATCCCCACACAGAGGCAGCCTCTCCCC
Source organism: Channa argus (assembly GCF_033026475.1). Taxonomy (NCBI): domain Eukaryota; kingdom Metazoa; phylum Chordata; class Actinopteri; order Anabantiformes; family Channidae; genus Channa; species Channa argus. Next base: position 14,058,178 of record NC_090205.1, read on the forward strand.
ATAGAGAGCGATAAACCAGTTAGGGCATTGTTTATGAAGTTTCACTTTATTCCCCCCGACAACCATTTAAACAATGACCATGGGGAAATGTCCCTTCGTGAATGAGTAACAATAGTTGGGATCAGAAGCTTTTCTGCATGGCTAATACTTTGATAAAAAGAGTGAAAACCTTCCTTCCTGAAAGCATTAGAGACTGCTCCATGAAAGACACCTGCAAACAAGAGCAGAAAGCAGCAAGAACAAAAGTCTTTTGTGCCACCTTTGTCCTCTCTCACATTCACCTCCCATTTTATGCTGCACATAAAGACTGAAGGAAACAATGCTGGACTTGTATATCGTACTCTCATTTTGACACCATTTGATCACCTGTAATTAGCAGCATGTTATTTTTTTTTTTGGAAACGACAGTCTTTTAACTCACTATAACAAAGGCAACAATTAAATATGGTGAAACATATAAATGCATGACATATATAGAGTCTAGCTACATGAGTCTGTTTTTAGTCATGACCTAGTCTACTTTCACTGTTTTGAGTTGGGCCTTATGGGCCTTCTACAAAGTTATTATTTTACTCCAGCCATTATTCATCTTATTATCAAAAATGAGGGGAACTCTAGAAGACAAAAAGCTTTTGTGCGTATGATCTCTTGTGCTTTCAGCATTTAAGATGTCTTTTGTCTACCGTGAGATGGGTATCTGTCACAAACATCACTTAGGCATTGTGGAGGGGGGATTCGTTTTCAGCATGTCTTTGTTCTATTCTTTGGGCCCAACCAAGGAGCCACGCCTGCTCCTCTACCTCGAATTGTGCAGCGAACATTCCCTTCTTTGTGGAGCTAGGTGCATGAGCTGGCTCATCTCCGCAGGCTTTGGTGGGAGATAGCTGTCACTGTGGCAGGGTGGCATTTGGTAACCTAACCAGGTTGTGCACTAGGGTGGCCCTTTGGCTACCGGGCCTATGAGGGAGTAGAGCGTCAGGTAAATTGCGCTAAGAGGAGCTAGTCCTTTTGTGGATCGGTTCTAAGTGACCTGTCCCCTTCCCCCTCTACAACACTCCCAGCTCTACTCCTACAAACACATTATAAGGCTGGTGGTCACATTTTTTCTTCACCATACACATTATCACCCCTCCTCGTCTCCCTAGTATTTTCCTCCATATCTGACAAACCATCACATGGCCTTTATTTTCTCCTTGGTACCTTTCTCTCTCCCAATAACTTGCTTCGTCTCCATACACATTCTCTGAAGGTGCCGCTTCTGTTGTGCCACGCTGAGGGAGCCACGCCCTCAGCCTATGTGCACACTTTTATTAAATCTGTGCAGGCGCTGGGCCGCGCTGGCGGGTAATCCTACAGTAATTGTTTCCAGATTAGGGGACCCGGGCCACAAAGCAGGTTTACCCAGGCATGAAATGGCCTCCCCATGCTGCATCGCCAGCGACCAAACCTGCCGAGGTGAGACTCACCTGGATAAAGTCCACAAACGTTCATGGGAGCAGAGAGTCCAGGTAACCGATGTCCTTCAAAAACCTGTTGAGGATTCTTCCTGAGAAACAACACAACAAAAGAGAACACATTAGACAAGATCAGAGCAGAGGTCTATGTGATATAATCACACATTTACAGCTGAATATTCTTTTATTGGTTACAAAGATGCCAACTGTGTCATTTTGTAAAATCAGAATTAATGCAGTGAAATGAGGTTCAAAATTAAGTGATTATTCGTATGTGTCAAATAACTGGCAAATCTAACTCAAAAATAGTCATCTGATATTTTAAAGGAGAAATATAAGTCAAACACTGATATGCTTTATCCATTAGTAACTCTGCACCCATAAAAACCAATATTTTGTTTTAATTTCCTTCAGTCTCTCTAGACTATTGAGCAACTGTTACAAAACTCAAATCCAATTTAAACCAACAGAGCTTATACACTGAGTGTGATATCAGATTAAAAAAACACAGAGCTATCTAGATTAAACAATGAATCATTATTTGTCTGGCGTTTCATAAAGACTGGCCTACTCTTGGCTGAATACGTAAGGGAACCTTTTGTTTGAAAACAAAAGGGCAACAGAAGCTGCGTACCTGCCTTTATGTTCTGACTGGCAGTGTCAATGACGTTAATTGAGTTGCCTCCAATCTGCTCAGGTGTTCATTATTTTGGCTGGTGCTCTGCAGGTGCTGCGGCAGCCCTTTATTGTTACTCCTTTAGTAACTTTGCTCCCCTATTCTGATCCCACAGCACATAAGATTACACCCCAGCTGCGTTCACACACTGTTTACTGCAGGGTCAGTGATAGCCAATCCCCACACTAAACTTCCTAGAGGCAGACAAGACAGAAAGGCTTTCTCTATCTCTGTCCCTGAAGGAAGCCTCCAGACTCTCAGAGGCAGACAAAAAGTGGTGCCGGCAATGCTACGACGGATCTGGGCTCGAATTAAAAGAACAAGTTGTGGCTATGTAGCGCGTACTAGACTGTATATACGCTGCCAACGTGCCTCGTGAATTTTGTCATATTGTTTCATACTATACTTAAGCAACTCATTGTCTCTCACAGTGACACATCATTTACCAAACAATAATGAGGCGAATGCACATAAAGCAGCCCTCGCATTTAGGATAAAAGCTCTGATAGCGGAAAAAGTAACCACGCAAGCATGCAGATGACTTTATCTATGCTCAGCGAATAGGCCATGAAACAGGGTTGGACTCGGGTACAGGACCGAGAGTGAAAATGGCTAAGTGGCACGTTGGCGCAATGTGTTGGTATGGCACTCTGGAGGCGTGGTGAAGCCATGGCACCACTGACCTGAAAGTTGCCTCCCAGTCACTCCTATGGAGGTGGGCCCTGTAATCACCTCTCTCCACGGCCATAAGCAGCTTACAGCTTTATCCAAAATGCCGCTCCCGCCTAAAAACATGCATGCAGACGAGGCCAGGCTCCCCATAACAGCCATTGCATAAACCCAGCCAGAGCATTATTCTCTACAACAACCCAGCAATGCTCTACATCAGTACTGATTCAAAGTCAAGTGGCATAAGCATGTTGTACACTTGGAGGCAGACTAATCTTATTCACAGTGTGAGTGCCCCTTTAGCATACAGACATCCTGAGGGGAGGGTTCAAGCAAGGGGATACAGCTACTACTGTACTATAGCAGTGAAGAATATCACTGCTTTAGTCTGGGAATGAGGGGAATACTTGTCAAAGTGTGTTTGTGGAAGATCCAATAATATTGTATGTAATTTCACTGTCTAAGCCATAGATGACCCAAATTCATGCATATCTGACAAACAATGCCAATAAGGAAAAGATAGGTTTCTCTGGGTTACATCATACCATGGTTGGAGGGTGTTAGAGCAGAGAACATCAGACAGCTATCAGCTGTTTGACAAGCGGCTCAGTTAACAGAGAGTTTCAGAGAGGATGAAGTAAAAACCCTTCTCCATCCTGCGCAGACTATAGAGGGGATACATTACAGTGATGCAGTTACACAAAGACATTCACTGCATGGAAATGCCTATGAGGTAAGATCGGCATGGGACAATGGCTTCAATCACTATGGGTGGTTGTCAACAATATCACCTATTGTGTAGAGAGGGGTATAGACGTTTCAGGATATCAGCAGCATTAGTATCAAACAATTTCTCATGGTTTAAGACTCCAGGGGTGATTTGCACCACTTTTTCAGGCTCAGGAAATATCAAGCCCTCCCAACTAAGGTGTCCCCTTAGGTGGAGATATTAGGTGAGCAGGGCCCCCAATCAGACTTAAAGAAGTGGAACAGTGGGGTCCAGCTAGAGCAGGGCGTGTGGCAAATCGCTGTTCCCTGTAAACATCAAGATAAGGGGACAACTCAGAGCTGCTCCATGTGTGGGCCCCAGTGCAGTTGGAGGGGCCTTTCAGTGAGGCAAGTGTGATAATGAAGGAATACTGGGGAGGGGACTGCCAAGGCTGGAGGTGGCACAGCTCACCTGCACTTGCATGAAGGGACCATCGGCCTGGGGCAGCCTCCCACCGCCGGCGCCTTGCTGCCAATACTAATACATTCTAAATCCATTCTCTTCGCTCACACCGCCAGGCTCCTGCAATCTCCTCTCCTTTCCTTTCATGCAATTAAATAGTGGAAGTGCCGAGCGAGTGGGAGCCCTATCAGCCATACTGCACACACACACGGCTCCATCTCCACATTCAATTTACACACTTCGATATCATCATCCTCTCTGCAGTACTTCCTCCACTTCGCTCCTAACACTCTTGCATCCCAGACCTGAAATACAGACATTAAAAACATTGCCTCAGTAGACACAATTAGAATCTCACATCACTGACTACAGAAGATCTAAAGTTCCCCACGTCAACAGCTATTGAGTGACACCCAGCGCTGAGATGGCCTACTATACTGATGTGAAAGGGGGATGGTCAAAGCCTGTGTGTGCATGTGTGTGTGTGTGTGTGTGTGTGTTGACTGACACTCCACTCCTTGACTGTGCTGATGAGCTGAAGCCCTGGCCTGCAGTCTCTGAGGGGATTAGCCCACTCAATGACACTAAATTACAGGGATCAACATCAGCTCAACACATCCACCGCTGTCTGTGCTGCTTTAACTGGATCACATTTGGATGAACAGCTGTAATAAGACTGTACATACTGCTAAAATTGAACACGAATCCATTAAGTTCAGTAAATTCATAGAATAGAAGAAATAGCAGTCTGTATTAGTGTCAACATCATCTAGTTATGTCAAAATGCACTAAAGAGCACTGTTGCAAAATATAAATGTTCTAATCACCAAAAGCCCCAACTTGGAAATCTTCACTGAGCACAAAAGAATATGACACAGAACCATGATGCAAATGGTGCAGTGGCATTCAGTAGCTGATACAGAGGAGCTACAATGACTCTCCATCAATCACAATCACCACAGCTGTAGTCAATTGTTATAAACCCGTTCATAGAATAATAAATAAGACCTTTGAGCAGTGAAGCTTGAAATGGTAACCTTTCACTCCGAGGACAGCTATCAAACACTGGGCCTGTTGAGCAGCAGTACACCTATCACTTACACATGTAAACAGTTGTCAAATCACTTACAACACATAGGCACACAGTTACAATTTATCCACACTTATGGAAAGACCCCAATGGTTGTAGTTGACTACTAATGTAAAAAAGAAAAGAAAAAAAATCTCCCTAACAGAAAAAACATTAAGAGAGTAGCAATGACAACAATTGCCTTTGTCCTCATCTTTGTTATAAGGTTTCCCCTCAGTGGATGAATTGGTTGAAAAAAAATAATAGCGGGAGAATAAAAATAATTAATGTAAATAAGTTCAACTTATTTATATATGAGATTTAAGGGCATAATAGAAATAAGGTCAAGTTCATGCTTAAGCTACTGTTGACTGGATAATAGACTAAAGAAAAAAACCCGTCTGGGACAGCGGTCTATAAATCCAGTCAGACACACAGTGTTGTTACAACCCGGAGGCCAAGCTGTAATGACTGGACTGGTCATACAATAGTTACTGATAGCAGCACAACAGCAATCAGATAGCAGTGTCTGTTAAGCCTCTCCTTTGCGGCACTATTAAACAGATTATTACATTATTCAAAGTGTTTGTTCACCTCCTGTGTTTAGATTACCGAGCAAGGCACACCCAGATAAGCAGTCAGGTAGTCCAATATGTAACAAAACAGCAGCAGCAAAAACAAAAGCCCAAGATTAAGACCTGCAGTGTTTGAACCGAACACGGTTTTGCAAAGCTTTGTCACTACACCCACTTCTAATGCAAGTAGAAACCGCAAGCACCTGAACACCCTCAAATCAAATTTAGACTTGTTTTACCAGCTTATTATGACTCATTATACAGATACAAGTTTCCTTCTCGTTGAGAATTCCCACCCGAGCTGATTGTGTTGTACACGCATGTCACTATGACGAGATTAGCCTGAGTAATTATCCGCTGACAGGTGAACAATGCTCCAGAAAAATTTAAGTTATCAAAGTGGGCCACTTGACAGTTGACTCTGGATATGAATTATAGATTGGAATGACATCACTTCACATAATTAAAAGTTTTTTTAATTATTATAATAAAATCATAGCGAGATGATCAAAATATTTTGCAAACAAATCGTGCATGTTTTTTTTTTGGCCTCCATTTAAAAAGATATGTAAAATATATATATATATATATATATATATATATATATATATATATATATATATATATATTAGGCAGGTTTCCCTAAGCAATGTCAGACATTTTTGGAGTGTTTGTACACTTCATGTCCATCTGCCCACTCCATTGACCCAGTAGCTACAGCCTACAAAGCTAATGAAATAATCGAAGATTTCTGATACAGCGCACAAGACAAATACGTCTGTATTTACACAGCTCTACAGTCCAAATACAACACTGTCCAAGATCTAGTGCAAACAGTATTTATTCAATATGATTGTTTGCTTTTTTGTTCGGGCCCACAATAAAAATGATAGCACTCTCTTTATTCATTTTCAAATATATTATGGCTAATATTAAGTCAAATCAAAATGTTGTTTTAGATAACCAACAGCATAAATCCCATAAATACACAGAAAACCATGTTTAAGCTTGTATGACTAAATAAATAATCTTAATTATATACTTGATATTAGTTACTCTGATATTTAACAGTTGTTAATTCTATTTATGCACAAATTAAATTAACACTTTAAAATGGTTAACATGTAAATTCTTTGTATAAAAATTACTAATTACTAATATGAGTTTTTAAATCTAAAAAGGTGTTACAACTTAACTCAGTACAACATGAAATTTTATGTAATATCAAGCGCTAAATACTTTAATTTTAACTATCAACTATAAAGTGCAAAAATAAGGATGTTTCTAAAGGGGGCTGTAAGATAGCAAATTAAGTAACAGTCTGCTCTCTAGTGGTGAGATGCTAGAACAAAAACTTCTAAAGCAGGACACACTGGAGTTAACGTCTCATAATCATTGCATCATTTCTGTATAACATTGAATATGCTGGAAATAAGTTAATAGATTTTTTTAAATGTGAACTGGATATGACAGTGAGTCACTTACCAATTGGTTTGATATGAAGAAGTGCAGTGGGTTCTGGAGGACGGCATTAAACATGGTGTGTAAAGTTTCGCCCAAGCTCACCAGGACTTTAAAGAAGAGCAAGCTGCCTAGGAAGCCAAATGTGACCGAAGTGGCTTCTGAACCTGACAAACACACAGAAAAGAAATACAACGTTGCTTTTGTGTGTGTACCAATCTCAGCTACCATCATTTAGCATGCATAGACTTCACTTTAATTCTTTCTCAAAATTATGCCTTAAATGCTGAGCCCTAATTACGAAAACAAAGCCTAAAAGAATGCAAAGAGGTCACAGAAAGACAGTCAGAGCAATCCAACAGCATCCAACAAGAAAGGCACTGCTATCTCCCTGTACAGCTGAGGCCCATGTACACATACACTGGGCCTTGAAGGCCTTGGGCCACAGCCAAAGAACTGTGGATCTGTTCAATGAATGGCTGGCGTATTCAGAGCTTTAACACTACACAAAAAGCAATGTGTGCTCAGTGAGCTTCACCTGCGTAAACACCTAGGTACAGGTCAAGGTCCAGCTGCCGAAGGAAGCTGCCATTGAGGAGCTCTGTCACATTGGTGTGCTTCTGTTCAGAGGCCCTGGAAGTCAGCCACAAAAGAAACAAAAATCCACAAGGACAAATAAACACAACAGAGAAAGAAAGCTGCAACATGAAAGCGTCATTAAAACACATTCCCCCCTATCCTAAAGCACAAGGTCAGTTTCAACAAGTAATAGAATGCCAAGAAAAACAGTTTGGTTCAGCTGTATTAAATCATCAACCATTTCCAGTCTGAGGAAATTTGTCATGTTTGGCTTACAAAACCTGTTATTCTGACTTTCTTTGAAGCATCCATGTTTTTCAGAGTGTAAAAGAAACAAAATCTCACCAGCAAGCAAGCCACCTGTCCTGCAAAACAAACACAAAAATTAATTATTAATTTTGTAAATTGAACACAATTATTGATTGCATGTTTTTGGATAGTTCAATGTGATATAGAATACACTTCATATAAATTGCATTTTATTTCATTCTTCCAAAATTAGCAGAAAACAGACACATAATTAATCAAAGAGATAAACTCACATGTGCCAGTGCATTGAAAAAAATTGAGGCTCTAGAGCACCAGGAAGTTAGCGTCCACCATAAAATATTTCTCATAGGCCGACGTTTCCTTCTGAGCGGCTTTCCACCTCTGTTTGTTGCACTACCTACAGATAGACACTAGTATTAAAACCAGTCACTCAGCATAGCATCAACTCAAGAAAAAGGTGAGTATCTTCTGCTCTCTAGTGGCTACAAGGATGCACAACAGGCATTTTTGCAACATGATGCAGTCATACATGTATGGTCATGCAACTTTTTTCACTAATGAATACTTTTATTAATTTGAGTAATGAGAGGTTTTACATATACTTACCACTGACTCCACTGTGTTCCTTCAATCAAAGAAGGCAGAGAAAAGGAAATAAAAGATATGGAGAACATGGAGGTGTTGGGAAAGATACGGGAGTGTGGGAGACAGTCCCAGAGATGGGACTAATACCCTGCCTTTCCTCCTCCTGGACTTCATCTTTAAGGAGGAAGTTAAAGTTTAGTCCAGTCTCGTTCAAAGTTCATCCTGTCACCATCTGACCCTGTTAAAAAATAAAAGAGGACACATACAGTACTGTAGTCATGATACTTACAATGACGTAATATTAAAGCAAAACAGGGGTGAATCTTTGCCAGTATTTCAAAGAACAAAGTTAGAGCTAGCAGGAGGAAAAAGGCAAACATCTAGAAACTGGCTAATATTCTCCTAAAGAGTCAATAAGAACTAAACATGAGCTATTACAAGATGAGAGAAAATTCCACTTGACCCATTAAGAAGCTGATTACAATAGAATAATAAGGAATAAAGAGTTCTGATCAACAAATTAGCATGAAACAGGCAGTCTTACACTAATGCCATGCATCTACTTTGTAAGTTCATAGGTCAGATGCCTAAAATAAACACACATTCACATACATCAATTTGTTAACAAGAATTTTAACTTTTAAGAAATAAAATCATTTTCTTGCACAAAACTGGGTGAGAAAATTAACTGCACTACAAGGTGTAAAACTGGAGCTTATCTTAGCGTAAACACTTTTGTTCAGAAAGAAACAGCAACAGCATAGAGCTTCATACATACCACACAGACATAATAAGGGTCTTGCAGGATGAATATGTTGAGAGATATGCTAAACCAGAATTCATTTTAAATAATCTTGGCATCCTAGGAGTCAAAATACTTAAAGTTTCCATTATGTCAGCCAATTGGATGGACCCAACAACAACTAATCATGAAGTAAAGCCCTGTACTGACTTCAGGTTTTACTAATATAAAACTGCAAGAGAAAAGTGATTCCAAATTATGAAGCATGGACTACTAACTTACAAATATGTTCTAAGAGTTTTAATAGTGTGTGCATGTGGCTAGACAACAAAACCTAACCTTTCCAGCTTATACAGGTCCAACAGAGAAAAATACATAGATTTGCCATAATGACTCACCTTTTGATAGATCATGTGACACGTGGTTATCCAGATTTTCATGACCCTCTCCCTGACATGGTAAAAACATAGTTGATGAAGAGTAGCCAGACCGATGGATAACAAAGCAGCCAGCAGCATAGCTGTAAGCCTCACAGACTGTGTCTGTGTTGACGAACTCTCGAAGGACTCGATCAGTTTCACTTTGCTACTTCCTGATAGACAATGGGATTTAAAGCAGATATGTGGATGTGCATTAATTATTAATGCAGGATCGCACGCTGCAGATGTCTGCCTTCACTGTGTGACTGCACCGTACTTTATTTCTAAAATTCAAATGAGTAAAATCTCCAGTAGCAATGAAGAAGAACTTTGGTAAGTGTTGCTATGCCCTGATTATTTGCAGCCTGTTTAACTACTTTATTCCAGTACCTTGTAAAAACATGTAGTGAAAAGAAAAGCCATGACGTCGAGCCAGTAAACATTAGCTAAGTCCAAGGTACTCACTATAATATATAATATTATAGTGAGTCTGATTACCATTTAAATCAGACTGAATTCTAGTTTGATATGAATAGATGCTGCTTATTCAAGCTGCTTCATTCATGGGTTGCAAAACCCAAATTCTGAATGTGGGAGTTGTTCAGACCAACACGAATAAAATCTCTACTTCTGTGCAATCTGTAATAAAACTCAAACCAATGAAACGGACATTTACATTGAAGCTGACTTCATGATCCTGCTCGGGACCATGTTTGAGCATTAGATTATAGTGCTCAGCTTAATTCTGTAAAATGCATTGACCTGAAAGCTTTTCAGTCAACACTTTGTACAAGCTGAGCCAAACAATAGTGCAACATTTGTAGATCACCCCTAAATAATCCGAAAACACAGAGAAACAACACTGTCAAACTAAATAATAAACGATATTTAAGATCATACCACTGCAGTTCCTCCCCATGTGTATCAGATGCATCCTCATCAATACTTTGTATTGTATCGGCCAGCTGGGGCTAAGTATATAAAAGCATGTTCAGTGGTTACGATGATTACCAAATAAATTACCTTTATGTAAGCGTGAGCAAAAGAGGATTAAAAAATAAGCACATTTACTAAAGTTAATATGTGCGTTTTTAGGAAGGACCTGCTGCACTCTTTACTCCTCCACTTTTCCCTGACAGCTGCAGTGCTTACTCACAATGCTGAGCGTGTTAACTGTGAACGGTGAAATCAAAATGCTGAGTCTGAAAATTGCCCGCTTCTCCACCGCCTTCACATAAAGACAACTCATTACTCCTCCGCTGCACCTTTCACAACATTTATATAACTTAATGCGTTAAACTCAATTGCTTGTTTTTTGTTTTTGTTTTTTTCTTAGCATAAGACAATTAGAGGAGGACGGTGGACAGGGGTCAAGACAACACAAGGACGCTCCGTGCGGGCGGTTAGTTACAGTCTGAAGAAAACAGTCGCTGCAGGTGATTTCAGTGTTTGCCAATGCTTCTGTGTACCGACGTGCAGGACATGTTCACTACAGGAAACGCGCAGGAGCGTTGGATGTCAGGTGAGCCGCGCGCTGTGTCTAACCCCGCCCACCGCTTCAGGACTGGCTGACGTAAGTGTCCATCACTCTACGGACACGTCATGAACTCTGTCCTTCTTTTGCCAATGTTGTAGAAATATGCTCAACAACAAACGGTAAAGTAAAGAGAAGGCTCTCAATGTTGGTCCTCAAGGACTCCTGCTCTGCTTGTTTTCCAACTAACCCTGCACTACCCACTGCTCATCACCTGGATCAGGTGTGTTCCGTCCAAGGGAAGCTGGAAGATACAATTTTAGATAAGGGTGGAGTGGGGAAACACAGCGAATTGGTATCTTCCAGCTTTTGATTGACTGAGCACACCTGTTCCAGGTAATCAGCAGTGGGCAGTGCAGGGTTAGTCAAGAAGAGAAGAAAAAATAAAAAGCAAATTAAAGATATATTGTAATCACATTTTTATGTACTTTTATTTTATATGTGTTTCTTCATAATAATACTTTGCATCTATTGTCAATACATTACGTCAACTGACAAGGTGCTTTGATATTATCAGCACCATCTCATGGCGGCATAAGTCTTTACAACGGCTACCAGCAAGGGCTCAAATTCACATCTTAAAAGTTTAATTAGTTGGTTGTTTTCTTATGGTAATCATGAAATATCTCTGCCATGTAACAGAAACCCTTTTCCTGTAGTTGCTGCAACATGAAAGTGGCTGGAGTGGCTGTTAATAAGTCATCTAAATCCTGCCGCTTAGGTTTGTGTGGAGGTTCAAGCACTGTATTACTCACAGATACTGAGGAAGGTGGCCGGTACAACGTGACTCATTCACTTTTCCTTGTGTCTTGTATCGGTGGTTTCTCAGTTATTTTTCATTTTATTTATGATGGATATTTCACTGAAAGGATACCTCTGTTTTGCGGGGATGTTTACACCTTGAAGCTGCCCAGTACAACCACAGTCTGACTTGTACCCACTTAGCAGCTGTGATAAAGGACCTTGCTCAAGGGCAACACATGGTGTTGATACAGAGTGCTGCTTTTCAGTTTTTTCCTACTTGATTCAATCGTGCTATTTTGTGTCGCTTTAGATATTGTTTGAGAGTCAAAGCTTAGTTTTGTCGTGAACTGCTCAAGAAGAGCATTAACTTTGGACAGCTACAGATTTGATTATAAAGTTTCTCACATTGACTGTTAAACCAAACAAAAACGTCAGGGCCTTTCAGTGTGGATTTTACAGGTTACCCCCAAAACTGTGTGGGCATCCTCCTGTGTCCTCCTCCATTCCAAAAATATGCAATGTCCCCTACGTTTTAATGGCTGTTTGTCTCATTATTGCTGTTCAGGTGACCCTTCATCAAGACTAGGACTCTCAGTCCCTGCATATAGTTTTTGTCTGAACTTTGTACTCTTCATGTTGTTCTAAGGTGTTCTTTGGAGGGGGGCACTGTGGTGCAGGAGGTAGAGTGGTCGTCCACCAATCCCCCTGTTGCTGGTTCCATCCCCGGCTCCTCTGGTCACATGTTGAAGTTTCCTTGAGCTCAACCTCAACTTGGTTGCTCGCGGTGACTGTTGGCCAGCTGCATAGAAGCTCCCCCCGTGTGGGAGTGTGTGTGTGTGTGTGTGATTGTGAGTACAAATGGGTGAATGAAAAGCAGTGCAAAGTGCTTTGAGTACCAATAGGTAGAAAGACGCTATATAAGTCCAGGCCATTTACCCTGTGTACAAATTACTATGCCTTTCTGGATGGTGAAAACAGGCAGAGAAATGTGAATGCTACCATTAGGCGAAGAATTCCCATATATTCCCATATATTTTCTCTGTTGCCATGTTTACTGACATTCTGAAATGTCATATGACAGATTTGCCAAAGTGTCCTGCTTTGTATCATTACATTTGGTTATAACCCATCTCCACACACATCAGCAAGTAAAATCAAATAGTTTTACAAAGCAGTGTGGGGGACAGATTTAATAATGTTGTTAATAATGTGTTTGCATGGATTGAGGACTAACGTGTGATAAGCACATAAGTACATAAATAATTATGTGAGAAAGTACATATAAGCATACATTCATCAGAATAAATATGTATGTTCTCTTATATGACTTAATAATATTAGCCCATACAAAAGAGGCACACATACACACAGCTACTCCATAGAGTTTCCTTTTAAATTTCTTACAGTTGTCACAAAACTGCATCCAGAACTTTCTGTCTCCTCAGTCCCCATCCTGTAACACTGTGAGTCACAGTGACGCATAGTGGATGAGGGGTTGAGAGACGCTATAATGGACCATTGGCTCCTTTTTGATGTTTATGGCAAACTCCTCCCTACAGAATATAACAGTCCACAACACATTAACTATCAATCCCAGCCTGTCCATAGATCCTACTAGTGCAGAGCTCAGCTACATTTACTAGCCACTGAAGCATTACTCAATTTAAGGCAGCACCTTAGCATCTTAAATACCCTCCTCAGGAGTGCGTCTTGTCTGCATCATGAGTAGCATGTTTCAGGAGACCTTGGCCTTTGTCTTAGCGGCTTCAGGGTGGGTTCTTGTGTCCTCAACCTTGGCGACCGACTACTGGCAGGTGTCTTCAAATGATGGCAGTGTTATCACTACATCTACCTTCTGGTCCAATTTGTGGAAGGATTGTGTCACTGATTCAACAGGACTGTCCAACTGCAGAGACTTTCCCTCAATGCTGGCCTTAAATGGTGAGCTTTATTTCATTTTGGTTGGGTGCTTGGACTTTCTGCCTTTGACTGTGCTTGTGAGGGTTTTGTGTGTCTGTTTTATTATTGTTTGCAAAGGTATAATTCAGTGATTTAGTTTTTGTGTCTATCAGGTTATGTACACATAGTATTGTCTCATGTACTTTAATTTGTCTTACAGCCTACTTTTCTTATTTTAGTGTAGCGGTGATTCATCCTCACTAAATTAGTATCTAAAGTGTATATATACGTCTTTCTATGGCTTCTTCTCCCTCTTAATTCTGTTTAAAAATTCAGGTTAAAAGCCAATGCTAATGGCTGTGATAAGGTCTAATGAAAAGCCCTACAAGGAACTACTCATTTGGTTCCAATTATGTCAATGTTTAGCCTCAGTTCTTAGAGCCTGAAAGCTATAAAGGAGATTTACTGGGAATCTCAGGAGATTTCTACCACGGATGGCTAGTTTTAGTGGTTACATTGCAGGGTAATATTTGTCTCAAAATTACATTTGAATTGGACATGTCATACCATGGCAACCACCACACTACCATGAAGTGCCTCAAAACGCTTGTGGTTACTCATAATAATTAGTTTTTCTTGCTTTACGTGTAAATTGGAAACATGGTCAATAACTCATTGACCTTGCGGTGTGCAGATGTGAGAGGGAATGCAGAATGACAGAGCAGAAGCACAGTAGGGAAAAAAAATCATTTGTTACCTACAAGTAGATTTCTATTTAATGTTGCAGGTTATATCCAAGCTTGTAGAGGACTGATGATTGCAGCTGTCTGTCTGGGCTTTTTTGCGTCCATTTTTGCCCTTATTGGAATGAAGTGCACCAAAATTGGAGGAACGGACAAAAACAAAGCCAGGATTGCCTGTTTTGCTGGTGTAGACTTCATTCTTTGTGGTAAGTAAACCAAATTGTAAAAGGACAAAAAAAAAAACAAACACATTTTCTGCAGATGTAATTCAGTTGCCTTTTCTTCTTCTTGTTTTGAGGCCTCTGTTCACTGTCATCATGCTCCCTCTACGCACACCGGATAACGTCAGAGTTTTTTGATCCAATGTTTATGGACATGAAGTAAAAAAATTCTGTATATATTTAAAATGTATATTTTTTTAATTGTGTGCCCACCAATTAAGAAACACAACCATTAAGCATGTGTTTTTTGTCTGTAGGTATGAACTGGGAGCAGCTCTCTTTATCGGCTGGGCAGGTTCCATCCTCTGTATCCTGGGAGGCAGCGTGCTCTGCTTCTCTATTTCAGATTCGTTTACCAAAAGGTTTGTACAATATGAATAAAACATACAATGTTTACAATATTCAGAAGATAGAAGTGGTTAATAACCTGTCTTGTGTATCAGTTTTGTTGAGTCGTATACAGGAGGTGTTTGATTTATGAAGATGTGTGTGTGCTTTGTCTGTTTGCAGCCACAGTCAGGCAAACTATATCTACAAAGGTGCTGCCAGACATTCTCATATCTCCTCCCACCCAAGAGGGCAAGCAAAGTCTGTAAACCAGAGACCGCCTCCAGACAACAGCAACTCCTCCAGGGTGCAGCACTTTGATAAGAATGTATATGTTTGAATGATATGAATATAAAACACTTTTATTCAAAGCCACCAGTAAGGCTTAAAAAAATATATACTAGTATAAAAGATACAGAACACAGTATGAAACTTGCTGGTTTCTGTCTAACAACAGCAGATTTTGCTGACAAGGATGAAGTTTTAAATATGTACATGTTTGTCCCAAAGGTGTATGACACCGTTTACTAGAGAATTTAGATGAACGAAGACAGCTTCAACATTTGGCAGTAATTTATATTGCTTTGCACCAAATGTTAATCTAACAGCAAAACCAAAATCATTTGGCTCTTTCTAATCAAATAAATAGCTGTACATTGTTTTCAATGAGTTTCAATGGGTTTGTATTATTTTGTAAGACATTTACTTTGCTGGCTTTAACTGAAAGTAGCCTGCATATTGTGTTAATCTGTAATGCCAATATATAACAGTCAAACAGACTTTTTAACATGTTACTCATGAGTTTGTAATAAGTAAATATCAACAAAGATATAAAAGGGGTACATGTTACCAATTCTTTCTTTAAGTAATGAAATGTAACTAATGATGAGCAGTTTTGAGAGCACAGACTAGTGACAAAAATCAAACAACATGAAATAAAAAGGAGTTGCTGAAGATTCTATTTTTGTTCCTGTCAGTTGTTTTCACATCTGCTTCTCAGTGATATTGTAAGCACATAATAATTCTTTATGTTATGGTCCAAAAAGGATTTAATTGTAAAAAGGGTGCTAGAAGTGATGTAAAGCATCTAAAGTGAGAGGCATACTCCAGAAAGTTTACAGTAAACACCTCACACAGTGGTACAAAACCCTCATCAACACGAATGGCACATGGTGTCATCCGATCCTGCCCACCAGTTGAAATTGAACAAGAAGCATCTCCTGCCTATCGTTGACATTAAGTGTGAGTTGTTATGTTTGCACTTCTACCCAAGTACAGTGGAGGGACTTCAGACATGAGGAAACGTCTAGTACAGATCTTTGGGTTCTTAATTTCAACAATAGGATGGGTGTTGGTGCTGTGCACCTTAGCCATGGACTACTGGAGGATCACCCAACTAGGAGGACAAGGAGGCTCCTTTGTGATTAAGGTGCTCTGGTACTGGTCCAACCTGTGGAAAGATTGTTCAACTGATTCCACATCTGTCTCCAATTGTAAAGACTTCCCAACATTCTGGAGTGTCACCCGTAAGTTCTCCATATGTTGTGATGTGTATACCTCAGCAATCATGTTTCTAATACTGCTTCTGTAAGTCTGAATGAATAAGAAAATATGCTACATGTGGCACAACCATGGAAAGGTGTTCACGGAAACACAAGTTTACACAACCATTTAAAAAGAATCAGTCCAACTTTTGTAAGAGAAAATAAGTTTTGTCTTGAAATGAAAATTCTGTTAATTTCAGAGCTTTTGTTACTACAGCTTAATATGGTCAGATGTTACTAGGTAAGTAGATAATGCTGTGTAAAAAATATTACTAAGTGACACAGTTGACTTTGTGATTCTTCTCCTGTGACAGTCACCCTACATTTTAGTATTGAAGACAAACCCATTATTGTAACTTGTCCTCAGTGTACCAGACCAATTTAAAGATGCTTTTTGAAACTTTAACAATTTCACGGACGAGAAATGTTTTACTGAACAGTAAAAATACAAATGATTAATGTTGGTTTGTAGTCTACAGGACGCATCATATGGTAATTCAAATGAAGGCATTTATGTGAGTGTGAGTTTTTTGCAATATTTTTTTTTGTAGAGATCTTTAATTTACAATTAAATAGTTAATGGTGAATGTACCCCATACTTTAAAAACTTTAATTAAACAGCTTGAGGTACAGATAGTTTGACTCTTAAGATTTACCTTAAGAGTATCCTTAGTACCAATTTGTTTCAGTACAAAAATATTTTTTTCAAACAAAATCTAAAATAACTATTACAGGTCTTTGATTGCAGAGATGATTTATATCAGGAACTCCAAACCTTGGTCCTCAGAGACCCCTGCCCCACTGTGTTTTACCTATAGATCAGGTGTGTTCAGTCAGGTAAATCTGGCAGATACCCTCTTAAAGAAGCGTGACCTGGGGAAAACAAAGCAAATTTGTATTTTCCACAACTGATTGACTGAATACACTTGATCCAAGTGATCAGCGGTGGGTAGGAATAGTTGGAGAACAAGCAGGGCAGGGGTTCCTGAGGACTGGGAATTGGGACCACTGTTTTAAATGACTTATGTTTTTGTACAGGAGTTTAAATTACCAAAACCTCTTCTGTAACAAAGACGGTTTGAGCATCCTTTATAAAGCAGAGGATTTTAATATAATTTCTCATATGAGTCACTATTTTGCCAGCTGACCACTCTCAGAATTATATTTCTTCTTTTAAATCTTAACTCATTTAATAGTACCTGAACTCTTCTTCTTTCTCTCAGCTTTTATACATGGCGTACGAGGATTGCTAATGTGTGGCTTAATTTTTGGATTCGTCGGTGCAGTACTTTGCTTTGTTGGGATGGAGTGCACTTACATTGGTGGAACTAATAAGACCAAGGACAAACTGCTTCTTGCTGGAGCAGTGTTTCATTTTGCTGGTGGTAAGTACTGAAGAAAGTGTGTTTCTATGTAAATGTTTTGCCTCCATTATTTCTTGGTATCAACGAAACCTCTGCACACAGGTGTGTCCGATATTACTGCATACAGTTTATACACAAGCAGGATCATCAGAACAAACTTTGGCACCGTTGTTCCTGGAGTCCTACAGTACAGTTTACGTTTTTACACTTATATTTATCACCTTTTAGTTTAAAGGATAAGGCTGATGACTTTATTAACTTTTGTTATTGACAGTGAAAAGACAGAAAAGAAAAAACTCAAACTATTAGGGTACTGTACATACGCAAACCACACTTTTACGATTATGGGAAAGTGGTTTGTTCAAAGTTCAAAGTCAGCTGCACATGCCCACATTGTTTCATTAGCTTGTTGTACATATTACAACTTTATGGCTTTGGACCATATGGTACATGCATATCAGTGTCTGACCACAATAAGAAATTGCTGGATGTGAAAGTTCCATAGAGCCGTACTTGTGTGTAGGAATTGGCTCAGAACAGAAAACACAACCCAGCTGTGCACTGAGGAAGATACTAAGGTCTCCAGCAGACACTGATATTATCCTCATCATTCGATACCGAGGCACTAAGCCACCCAAACAGAACGGTTAGCTGTTTCAAAGTAACTAGAGATACAGTAAAGAAACACTATTACATCCATGTGTTTATCATTCAAAGCAGGCCTATGTAAAGTTCTCAGCCTTATCCTTTGGATTGTGAAATGTAGAAAATTTGGCTGTACTCAAATTTTATTGTGACTATTTTTCTGACACTTCAACTAATTCCAGGTATGATGTAGGAGTTCCCATATTTCTTGGGTTGGTGGGAAGCTTTTTCATCATCTTGGGGGCTGTGCTCTATGCTGTAACAGTCTTCAAAGTTGTCTGTCCTGAAAGGTATTAAATTCATCCATCTTCATCATTTTTCCTGTTGATACTGAGGTCATGCTGCTTTATTAATATTAACAATGTCTTGCTCTCACAGTAAAGTGGTATATGCCTCTCATGGAGGCACATATATGGCCCCTCGCTCAAGAAGAAGAACGCTGTACACTGGATCCTACAAACCCTCCAGACGTTATGGGTCTTATATGGGCTCAGGAAGATCTAGCAGCTCTAGGATCTCAAGCCTTTCCCAGACAACTCAGATGAAAATCTCAGAAAGAGATGCATTTGTGTAATGTCACTAAGCTTTTTTTTTAAATAGGCAAACACCAACACACAAACTTAGCAAAATGTGATAAACCCCAACCCAACTCTGTAGACATAAACCCATCCATCTTTCTCACAAGTTAAACACAAATGCTTGTAATTTCTTTTGTTCTCATTCCCGTGCCATGTAAAATACTGTATACTGTGTAATGTTTACTCTTCATTTGTTAACTTTGTTGTGGGTACAAATTGAGAATATTAATGGAATATCTACAGATCTATCTATCTGATTGAAATAAATAAAATTTTACCTACAATGAGTATGTGCATAATCATTTTCTTGAATGGACATCCAGTGTATTGTTTAATGATCTTAACCAATGTTTTTGCACTCATACATGCTCAGTTTAAACGTTTTACAGAATTATTCCTCTGTTATCCTCAGTGCAATGCCACCATTTTGTAAATCTTTACAATTCAGTGATGTTATGTGACTAGTTGGATGTCTGAGTAATTTCCTTGCTCATCTTTTTTAGGCTTTAACCCATCGTCTTCACTAAGAGCTGAATGATATAACCCATGCTTACAGGCTCATGGGTACCAACAACAAACACATCACCAGAGTGACCCTCACAAAACACAGCAAAATGGTCCAAGTCAAAACATGTAATAATGTACTGTACACAAACCACATTCATCACCTTGTTTCCATATACATGCAGCATCTGAGGAGGGACTTTTAGACAGAGCTGTCCTACAGTTTGTGTTCAGGGGCTTGTGTGGTTGCTTCAGTTTGCCTTTTCTTTGTCTAGTGGTTCAAAGTCCAGGGAAGCATGGCCTACCGGACTGTGGTAATGTACATGGAGATTGGTTGCTTTGTGGTCTGCGTGTCTGGATGGATCCTGGTCTGTTCCACAATGCCAACAGAGATCTGGACTTGGTCTGAAGTTAATAGCATAGCTCTTACCACTGCTCACTTCTTCTCCAATTTGTGGAAGGACTGCGTAACTGATTCCACTGGACTATCGGACTGCAAAGAAATTCCATCTTTGCTTGGCCTCAACTGTAAGAAAATGTATTTCAACACAAGGATTGATGACTAAAACAAAGGAATCAGGCATTCTCTTTAGTAACATCTGCATTTTATTTATTTATTATTTGCAGTGTACGTTACCTTTTTTTTCTGTTCCTGGACAGGGGGCATTCACATGTGCCGTGCTCTCGTCATCACCTCTATTATTCTGGCTTTCTTTGGCTCCATTCTAGTCTTAGTGGGAATGAAGTGCACTAAGATTGGGGGATCAGAGATTGCTAATGCAAGAGTAACATTTGCGGGAGGAATGAACTACCTTATCGGAGGTAAGCTGTTACACTGTGAGATATTTAAAAGATATCACATTGCAATACACTATATGATTAATATTTTAAAAATATATGTGTAATGTTTTAGGGTTGTGCTCTATGGTCGCTTTCTCCTATTATGGAAATAGAATTAGAGCAGAATTTCAAGACCCCAGCTTCAAAGATCAGAAGTATGTACAATGTACAAGAATACTGCAAAGTGATTATTCTGTAAGTGAAGAACTGTATCATTATGAAATATTCTCATATTTATTTCTAGGTTTGAAATAGGTGTTGGAGTATTTTTGGGCTGGGGAGGCTCCACCTTACTTATTGTTGGAGGACTTATTTACAGTATCTTTGCCGGGAGGGAAGGGTGCCAATCAAGGTAAAAGGCTGCTACTATATTTGTTTCTCCCACTTCTATTTTTGCAACTACATAAATATGAATAAAAACATAAATATAAATAAAAACAGAATAACAAACTATATAAAAATATTTGAATTTCGCCCTTACAGCCTAGAAAGCAACCTACCTGTCTACCAACTGCCTGGTGCCTACACAGCTGTCCCAACAAATAAGAGCACCGTGTCTTTGGCTCGCACTCAGACTAGTGAGAGCAGAATATCCAGGACCACCAGAGACAGCAAAGCTAGCAGCATCTCAGGGAGAACCAAGACAACAGTTATTAATGCATATGTCTGACTTGGCATATCTTGAATGGACAATAATACTTTTAATAACTAATAATAGATTTCCTTTGTTTTTGCTGATTCTTAGAAAAGTTTCACATTGTAGTTTGAGGTTTAATAGCAATTTTTACCACACAGGTCTTAAATAAAACCTGCATTTTAAAATATATAAATAAAATATATTTATAATTTATAAAATGTATAAAAAACATGTCGTAAAATGTTTTGAATTTTATTTTGCCTGATCCTTGTTTAACATCAAATACTATGAGCCAAATGTAATGAACTACAATTTTTTGTGGAAGAATGCATTATTAGAACTAAAAATATTTGATTAATTCCATTACTATTTTCTTAGCATGTTCAGATACATGACTGCATTAGAAAAATGTTTAAATGCAAAATGAAGGCTGCCTGCTTTAATCAAGTACTGGGTTGAAACTGAGATGCTATAAAATATATAGCATGAGGATGTTTATGTGTGTTCTCGATACCTGCAATGTTCGTTACTTAATGAGTACAGTGTCATAAAGCACCAGACAGCCATGAAACAAACCGGAACTCTACATTGTGAGCGCCAAGAAAACAATAGACTGCTACATAGTGACTTAGTAAAAGAATATATAAAAAAATAACATAACACAACATAACAGCTGGCATTTAAAATTTTACTTTTTTGAGACATATGCAGTCAGATAAATCAGTAGATTCAAGAGGACACATAACTATAACTCATTAACCTTTTAATAGTTTTACATCCACTTTGCATTGAAGGCTTTAAATACAAAGTAGCTCTTACTGCAGATTAAACCTGAACATGGGATGCTTGTGCTGTGCTAATTCCCCAAAGATAAATAGCTTTAACCGTCACAACATTCCACCAGTTGGTATTCAATCATTCAATATACTATCCCTGCATTTACTAACACTTATTTTAATGACATGCAGAGATCAGTAGTATAGTAGTATATATGTATAAATATGTATGTGTGTTTCTTTTCACGGAGAAAATAACATTTTATCGTTCATCACATTTATTTTACATTTTACAGTTTTTTCTTTTTTTTTTTTTTTACATAAAAGTGCAGTCATTGGGGTGTCCGTTTTATGCAGATCTCGGCATAACACCGGTCAAAATGGTATCTAACCAAACTACGCCTGTGTACAGTCCAGCAACACACACGCCCCGCACGCTTTGCTGCCGTGGCTCCTCTGTGTTGAGTGGGCGGAGTTTACCAAAGGAGCCGGCCAATCGGCGTCACCCACGACCTGTCGGTGCGGTGTTTTCGCTTTGCCTGTGCCCGGACGAGAGACGCAATGAAGAGCCGTCAAATGAACACATGGGACTGTTGCTGAGAATTACACTTAATATTGGCGTTAGCTGAAATCACATCGGCTGGAGTTTGTGGGACATAACTCGAGAGGACGTATCTCATTAAATCATGGTTTCCATTGATCATGTAGCCCACAAAATACTGGCTTACATCCCATATGTTCTTGTTTTGATTGATATGAGATATGACGGTAAGTTAAGTTAGAAGGATATAGGAACTTTATCGAAAGACGACAGTAGCTTCTGACTGGTTTCCTAACGCTAACTTACAAGAAGTTTGAGCATGGTTTAGTGAGCAGGCTGCTTTTAGTCAAAGTAAACTTAGCTAGCTAGCTAAATCAATAACTGTCAGCTTATGTTAAGCTAACTAACAATCACTTACATTGAGACAGACTGCTAATAACCTATTAGTTAGCGTAACCCGTTTTTGCACAACTTACAACTAATTAAAACGAGCTAAAGTGCTTCTCTGGAATCACGTGTTAACTTTTGTGGACGATAAGTCAACAACGTCTAGCATAGCTACATGTCAGAGTTTTGGTTTGCACGCTGCCACCTGTCACCTGTGGTCAAAACGTCCATGAACACACCGAAAATGGATTCACTTTACTGTGCTGGAGAGGTGTCTGCTGGCGAAAGCTCAGTGTATTTGAACCATTGTGTTTGAATCAGGGGTGAAATGTGGCAGAGATGGGAATGTGGACCATCACATGGAAATGGGGAAGAACCTCCTTGCTGCTGGCCAACTAGCTGATGCCCTATCTCATTTCCACGCAGCTGTGGGTAAGGGACAGCAACGCAAGGACGAATTAATGTTGACTTTGTACACAACGAAGTGTATTCTGAACTTGCATAGTTGTGTCTTTGTATTCTTTTGTTAGACGGGGATCCTAATAATTACATGGCCTACTACAGGCGAGCTACAGTCTTTCTAGCAATGGGGAAGTCAAAGTCTGCACTGCCAGATTTGAGCAGAGTCGTTGAGCTCAAACCAGACTTCACTTCTGTAAGTTTCTTTTTTTATAGTGCTTAGTCTAAAGTCATTTCTTTTCACACAGTTTTATAAGAAACTATACATTGTTGGTTTGACAGAATTAAATGAGAAACTTCTTCATAATTATAGGAATAATATGTTATGTAAAACTATTGTTGGACTATGCCTGTACTTTTGCATATTTGCAGTCTTATGCAAAGTCCTATCTCTTTATCAACAGGCACAGCTTCAGAGGGGAAATCTCCTTCTGAAACACGGGAGACTTGATGAAGCAGAGAGTGATTTCAAAAAGGTGGTAAGTATAGAAATATCCAGGTTAAACACTACAGCATTAAAAAATGAGAAGTCATTATGTTTCACCAGGAGGTGTCAGCGTTGATCGGTAGCTTTGTGTTGTTTTCAGTAGGATTTAACTTATCAACAGCCTTTATATTTTTAATGTCAGGCTCTTTGTGCACAGTCCACAGAAAAACAATCATTTATTTTACTATATTGTAGCTATATATAGTCATAATGTAATGATTACAACATGACATTGACATCATGCTAAA
The DNA here is from genome assembly GCF_033026475.1 of Channa argus. Taxonomy (NCBI): domain Eukaryota; kingdom Metazoa; phylum Chordata; class Actinopteri; order Anabantiformes; family Channidae; genus Channa; species Channa argus. Next base: position 14,082,326 of record NC_090205.1, read on the forward strand.
CCAGCTAGCAAAGGAGGTTAAACACTTCTGCACATGAGCTACATAACACCATGAAGAATAGGGAAACCCCACATCCATAGGCCATCTTACAAAATGTAGATAATAATTAAATTGGCAGTGAAGTTTCATTTGGGCCTTCAGGGATAATTTTATAGTTGCTTGACTGTTACTTGCTAATGCATTTTCCATTACAAATACTGTATTACTCACCGTTTCACTGAATTTTCAAAAGAACTGCAGAAGACATAAATGTCCTTGTTGTAGCTACAAATAGTTCTCGGATTCAATTAAAAGCTGTTGTAATCTCAGAATAGGTTATCGTCCAAGGTAAAATTAAAATAAGTATGTCAGGTCTCACATTGTTCCAAGTGTTTTTTTAATTCATTGTATTAAATGTAGTTTAAAAGTCAGTTAGTGGCTAGTCTGTTGGCTGCTAATATTAAAAACTGCACTGTGATTTTTTTTTTCTTAAATAGAACCTAAATACAGAACAGCATAGCATAGTTTTTTTTTCATTTGAAATAAATAAATAAAATATTCTTGTGCACACAAGTTTATCATCTAGCACCTAGATCTACACCTCATGTTTGTTTCTCTGTCCTTGATCAATATTCATGATAAAAATGTGTTGCCTTGTAATATTCAGCTCAAGTCCAACCCCAGTGACAAAGAAGAGAGGGAAGCCCAGAGTCAGCTGACTAAGTCAGATGAAATTCAGCGGCTGGTGGCTCAGGCCCGGAGCAGCTTTGGCAGCAAAGACTATGTGACAGCTGCAGCTCAGCTTGACACCATCATTGAGGTAAGATCCCCACTTTGTCAGCATAGTCTTATTTTCCGTCAAAAATTATATTGTCCATGTAATTCAAAGCATTTTTATAACAACTAGTACTGCAGTTTGAAAGAACTTTTGCCCATTTCTTACAGACGTGCATTTGGGACGTGGCTTCTCGTGAGATGCGAGCCGAGTGTTTTATTCAAATGGGAGAGATGGGGAATGCCATCAGTGACCTTAAAGTTGCATCCAAGTTGAAGAGTGACAATACCCAGGCTTTCTACAAACTCAGCACCATCTACTATAACCTAGGAGACCACGAGATGTCTCTCAAGTAAGACCCATGAAACAGTGCATCACTATTAGTCAGCCTTCTAATTTGTAAACTACGTCTTGCAGAATAAAAAAAAAAGTCAGACCTCTCCAATCAAGTAATTTTGTAAATTGCCAAAAAATGACATTTACATTTCATATTAAAGAAATTTGATATTTGTTTTTGGGTTCTTCACAAATGTGATCTTTATAAATGCTAATTTATTATATTATTGCATTTTTGCAATAAGGTACTGTAGGGCCCAAAAAATGTCTTACAGCACAGTAGTTTTCCAGTAGATACATTTTGAATGTTGTTGAGTCAGGTTATATTTGGATTTAAAAACTGCTGCCCCTTTTGTAAATGTGTAATTAGCTTTTAGCTGCATTGTAAGGACACGTGTTAAATGGCTTATTATCAGGACACATGTTATGCACAGAAAACAATACTAGCAACAAGGGGGTAGTGACAACATTTACCATTTCACCAAATCTCACATAGGCAGTACCTAATGGGATATTCTTATACAACACAAAGTGTAGCTTTAGAAAGATTCTATTGTCAGAGCAGCTTGAGCTTCACCAGTGCTTTTACTGCTGGGCTGCTGTGTGTTATCTGTGTGCTAGGTAGTTCTTTGATATTCTTCCACTCACTGTAATCAGGTAATGTGGATATTGTGCTTGTTGTGACCATTCTTACCCTCTTCATCCTCTATTCTGATCTGCAGTGAAGTGCGCGAGTGCCTGAAGCTTGATCCTGATCACAAGCAGTGTTACAGCCATTACAAACAGGTCAAGAAACTCAACAAACAGATCCAGTCTGCAGAGGAACTCATTCAAGAGCAGAGGTGTGTGTGTGAGGTGTGTGTGTGTTCAGGCAATCTTAAATCCCCGTAAACATAAAATATTATCCCCCCTGAAAACGAGGGATTACGTCAGCTGCTATATCCTCTACCACTCCAACTTTCTGCTCTTACAAACAGGCATGTAAATCCCTTCATAATGAGAATGGATGTCACGTCGTATTTAACATACCAAGGATGTCCAACTCACAAGACTGAAGTGACACAATAACAGAGCAATGTGATATTTGTGTTGCATTCTGCTGTTTCGTCAGTGTCACAGTGTTGTTGAAACACTTCCCATCACCCTCCTCTTCTAGGTATGAGGATGCAGTGAGCAAATATGAGGCAGTGATAAAGACTGAGCCCAACGTGCACCTCTTCTCTCTCCTTGCTAAGGAGCGCATCTGCCATGCTCTAACACAGGTAAGACACCTTACACACACTGTGCTTTTATTACATACAGTAATATATGTAACCATCGTGTTTACTTTGTGTTATGAGCAGGGTCAGCAGGCTAGCAGAGCCATCTCAGTGTGTAGCGAAGTTCTCCAGTCGGACCCAGAGAATGTGGATGTGCTGAAAGACAGAGCTGAGGCGTACATCCAAGATGAGCAGTATGAGGAAGGTAAGTCTATCAGATGTAGGTGTTTGATTCTCAATTTAATGTAGTCATTGTGTTACATTTTCAAATCCTCATTCATTGTCGTTTTGTTAAGGATAATTATAACACATGTTGTGTAGAGGAGACTGTCTTGGAAACAAAGTGCCCTCCTTGACTACTTTTATTAGGTACAATGTAATGTAATCCAGTACAGCTGCTGTGTTGATGTTTTGACACTTTAATGAAACTTGACACAGGTTTACACTCAACTGCACAGTACGTTTCTTACTCGGGTTATAGTGAGTGATGGTATAGTAATAGCCTGTATTATAGTGAGAAATTCTTCCCCGCTATATAAAATGATTACCTCTGACAGCAGCAAAAATTAAACACCATCTTTTGAGAGTGGCTCAGATATTTATTCAATAAATATCTGAGCCATTGCGTTGATTACTTTGGATTTTACAAGTGTGCCTAATAAAGTGGAGTGTATGCAGTATTAACCCTAACTCTTCTACAATTGTAAGGCACAACTAATTGATGTCATAGCAGGCATCTATCACAAGGGGTCCTTGTAACACTACAGAATACACAGCGATGTAAAGTAAAAATATCAATGGCCCAAACTGTAAGCATCTTACCATTTTGTCATTTTATTAGTTAGAATTTGTTTAAAATCCCATTGCTATGTATATCCTTAATGTAAATATGCAAAGGGAATTCTCTCAGTAAGCATACAGTAAGAAAGGGGGAAAGCTCATTTAAGGCAATTACTCAGTTAATCACTAAATCCAATTTGACTTTGTATGTAAATAAGCGATAGGACTATATGTCAATTAAATACAGCCAGGGTTTTTCTAGATCTTGTTGAGCATCTATCTAGTATGTCTAAATCTTGGAAAAGATAAATGTCAACTGTTAAAGCAAATGTGTCATATTATTATTAAAATTGGGTGTAAAGCGCAGTGTGTATAGCCTTCAAGATGTAGAGCTGCCCCGTGCTGCTGGATGAAATTATGCAGAATTTAATGTTTATCACGCCTAAAGCCATTCTTCAGTAGTAGTGCCAGCACACACACACACACATACACACATCACCTACTGTCTCCATAATGCCTGTGCTGGCAGAGGGAGGATTAGGCTGAAACAACGGTTTCCACTATCTGTTGTCAAATCGCAGAAAGTCCAATGATGACAGATGGTGAAATCCCCGGCAATAGTCATGTACCAGCCTTCATTTTACCTGTCATCTGATGTTCTGCTGCCACCATGAAAACAACCAGTGGCTATTTTTGTCAAAATCCCTGCCTACATTTTACTACAGATAATGTAAACCATCTGTCTCATCTCATTGTGGTGGTACAATACAGCTGTATGGCATAGTAATGATTTATTTATTTATTTTAATTGTGTAATATTGTAGTTAGTTTTATTGGATATTTTAAAAAAAAACTAATTTACAAATACATTTTAAAATAAATCAATGGTGTTGTAGCCGTTGAGTGAGAGCAGGGTTCTCTGGATATTTAGGTAAAGAAGCAAAAGTATGCAGTGTAAGGGTGTCACTTAATTGTTAAATGAGTATTTAATACCAAAAAATGTGAAATACACATTGTGGACATAGTAGCATCGGTGTATAGATTTGGTATTGATATGGGCAGACACTCAATTTTGTGAGTGTCACTGTGGCGAGGCACTGAAAACTAGGCCTTGTCAATAGCTTGATTTTCTGTCCTCACAATTTTCATTAAACTCTGGATTGTTTCCAGTGCATTAGTCTCCAACACTCATATTGATTTGTGCTGCATAAACTAAAAAAACTGCAAAGTAATGACTTATAACCAACCAGTGAGATGCACTTGAGTAGAGATTTATTTTGCAACAGCCTGCCGCTGGTTGAAGATTGAATCGAGGTAACTACAGTGGACCTGTTGTACGTGACATCAGTTTGACAGTGCGCGTCATTCAATTTAGAGACCGCCGATGGAAAAGCCACTTCATATCCGACACTTTTAGTCGGCTGTACATGCAGTTAATCAGCTGAAAGGATGTCAGCACAGTTTGCTGCTTGATGGGAGATCGTAGAAAGAGTCAGACACAAATTGTTCAGTCACATTCAGTACCAAATATACTGATTATGAAATATTTGTAATGTTTGTTGGGGTAGTTTTGCTTTTGAAAACAGTCAGTAAAGTGATGAAAAGAGTGGAGAGACTGATGGAGACAGAATCTTTGGATGGGTTTGAGCATGAAACATGATTAAAAATCATTCATCATGGGCCTCAACTAATTGTAGCAACAGGAAAAGTGCACTGCTGACTTGTTCGGAAAATGTGCTCAATGTGCTGCTAGATTTCCAGTAACATCCTCACCAAAATAGTGGATTGGCACAGAAGGTCAATGTGCATCAGTACACACCACTTGTTGATGGTCAAGTTTGTTTGTGTTTTTTTTATTCTAGGAACCTATTTATAAAAACATTCAAAGATTCACTCTGGTAGTTTTGCATAGTGATGCTATAGTTTAGTTTCCTCCGCTGTGTTATTTATTCTGTATAATGTCATTACAAACACAGAAAATAGCAGCTATAAAAAGATAAAAGGCGATGGAGTAAGGCTCCATGTACGTTTTCATTTACTTCAAGTGAATAGGAAACAGCCTTAACTTTATTCAGTGTCTCCTTCTATTATGACACCCAATTATCAGGTTTTAGTTTTAGTTGACAAGACAACTGTGTTTAACAGATCCCATTAAACACAGTTACATCACTCTGGGCAGTCAGCCCCACAATATTAACAACCTTTACCAAGAACCCTGCAAGCTCTGCAACTACAGGAGATACTGTGCTTTTTGGCATTGACATGGCATGAACACATCAGTGTGTGAGTGAGTGAAACTCCCCTCAGTTCACCTCAGAGGGTAAACAAGCCTCAAAGCACCCACAAACAGCCTGAAGCTATTGCAACCTGATATGAAAGTGATGGGGTTTATTTCATGACTACAAGACAAGATCAAGCACACTCACACATGTGATTAAGACAGAAGTCAAATAATGTTTTTGGGTCTCGATGTTTGTAAAAGTGACTGACGTATCAGTAAGTTCTATTCAGCCACTTTTAGATCATTGATTTTGTTAAACATTGCATTCTAATATAGCATATTATACATAGCACATTTTAACAGTGTCTTAGCCTCAATGTTCTTTTGAATACATCATGTGCATTTATTTGTCTTCAGAGGAATGTAACATCAGATATCCAGACCTTTTTTGCCAGCAAGCCCACTCTAGGAAGAGTCCCGGTGGTTGCAAACTTACTCCATTTACAGATGATGGAGGCCACTGTGCTCATTGGCACCTTCTATGCTGCAGAAATGTTTCTGTGCCTTGATACAATCCTAACTCTGAGGTCTACAGATAATTCCTTGGACTTCATGTCTGGGTTTGTGCTCTGACATGCACTGCTAACTGTGGGACCTTATATAGACAGGTGTATGCTTTTCCAAATCATGTCCAATCAAAGTAATTTGGACAACAGTTGGACTCCAATCAAGTTGTAGAAACATCTAAAGCATAATCAGTGGAAACAGGAAGCACCAGAGCTCAACATGGCAAAAGGCCATGAATGTATGTGTGCTTTTTTTATTTTTCCCAAGATTTAAAAGAAACTTCTTCCACGTCTTAAGTATGGGGTATTTTTTTAATTTTGATGAAAATAAGGAATTTGATCCATTTTGGAATAAGGCTATAACGTAACAAAATGTGGAAAAGGTTAAGTGCTGTGAATACTTTCCAGATGCGCTGTGTGTTTTATACTGTGTTTTGTGTGTGTAAGCAATACTGATTCTATCCTGCATTTTTATTTTCTAGCTATTAAGGACTATGAGACTGCAGCCAAACACAGCGAGAATGACCGTCAGATAAAGGAAGGCTTGGAGAGAGCTCAGCGACTTCTCAAACAGTCTCAAAAGAAGGATTATTATAAGATCCTGGGAGTGAAGAGGTGGGCACTGAGCGCTGGATTTTAGAAATTTGGTGGGATTTACAGGTGTATTCCAGACAGAATTTAAAATATTCTTCTGGGTAAATCAGGGAGAAATGGGGTATTTTACAAGTCGGTTGCTTTTAACACGGCATCAGAAGCAATTTATGTTTTGCTTTTAAGATTGTCTTTCAGTTGCTGTAGCACACCAAACAACCTCTGCTCCACAATAAAGCCCCACGACACTTGAGTATTACATATTTTATCCTTTTGAACATTTGAGTTCAAAAGCACTTGCAATTCAACATGGAATACAAATTTGAGGCAATGGAAGCACTCCTAAAAAGCCACGTTTATTACATAACTTCTGTGCCATGTGTGCCAACACTCACTAAGACTAGTATTATCATTAGTAGTAGTACTACTAAATGTTGAAAATAAAGAGGTAGACACTGGTGTTATCCTCCAAAAATGTGCTAATACTCTTCCTCACAATTACAGAACAGCCCAGAAAAAGGAGATTATCAAAGCCTACAGGAAACTAGCCCAACAGTGGCATCCAGACAACTTCCAGGATCCAGAGGAAAAGAAGAAAGCAGAGAAGAAGTTCATAGACATTGCTCAGGCTAAAGAAGTTCTCACTGACCCAGGTAAGACGTGTGTGTGTGTGTGTGTGTGTGTGTGTGTGTGTGTGTTTTCTGTACACTGTGAGAAAAGATTGTTACTGCAAGTAGATTTAAGGCTTTGAGAAGCGAATGTTAACATTGCGCTGCTTATTTAGTCCAAGTAGCTTGACATGGACTTTAATATAACATTCTCAAAACCTCAATGTAGAATATGCAACATTGGGGGGTTTCCACTGCCCAAACTCTGGTCATGTCACTGTTTCTACCACAGCTTATTTCCTGTGAATAATCAGTAAAAACCTGGTGGTTACAGGGTCTTATCACTCCAAGTTGACACTAGCATTTGAGTTTGAGAATTTGCAATTACTCATTGATGTGATTAAAGCAGAATAAAATTCAGAATGTATTTTAAATATTTGAAGATCACAGTTGAAATACAGTTAAACGTGTTTTTTTTTTTTACAAGTACAATTCATTTATCATTCTAACTGAAATTCATTACATTTTCCTCTTGTCTTGCAATTTTAAAACATTAATGCAAAAATGTTCTTACAAACATTGGCATCTGTCATTTCTCAGCAGTATTTTTTTTTTAAACAAAAAGGCTGTGGAGACTTGATTTTTATATCTTAAAAGCTATACATACATAATTGAATATACATTAGATGAGTTGTTGTGTGCTGACAAATTAGTTTTGATGTTTTTCAGAGATGAGGACCAAGTTTGACCATGGAGAAGACCCCATGGATCCAGAGAGCCAGCAGGGTCACAATCATCATTTCCATGGAGGCTTCCATGGCTTCCAGGGTTTCAATCCTTTTGGTTCTGGACCCTTTAATTTTAAATTCAACTTCAACTGAGTGAGCTCATACCCAGTGTATCTTGAATGAAGATTTGTATTTTCCTCCCTATTCAAAAGGGAGATTACTGGTATGGTGACTCAAACAAAAATGTGGAGCAAACTGACCTTGATGAAAGTCATCTTTGTTGTTGAATAATACAACCTTAAATTCCATTTGGGGAAGGTCTGTTGCTATGCTAGCAAATATCTGCAATTTGTGAGCAGCTTTCATCTGCTGAGGGGTTGATTATGACCCTTTCGTCCTTTCCATTTAATGTACGCTCTAATTCACACCCATTCGTATACTTTGTACATAGGTACAGTACTATTTTTATATGAATGGTGTTTTTCTAAACTGTAAATAAAGAGCTATTTATGTACATTTAACTGAGGGGCAGTTCATTGCTAACGTGATAAGCTTAAGTGATTTTTCTACATTTATAAACTGAAATGACCGTTTGGGAAACACTTTTTCCATCATTACAACTAACATTTGTTTAATTGCAACTTTCTCAATGGCTTTTCTTCCCCATAAATCCTCTTTTCACATGGTGAAATGGTTTCTGTGAGCAACAGATTACAGTGTAAGAACAGAGCTTTCAGAGCACATTACACTTACACATCACAACACTGACCACACTAAGGGACAATAATTTAAATAGCTTTTGTAGCAAAGATTTATTTTTCCCACCAGACAGTAATATAAATATTTGTATTTGACACACCACAGTTAAAGATGGGTGCCCTGAAAGCACATTTAATTTGTTTTTTTGTTTGTTTTTCTTTTGAGACAGAAAAAAAAAAAAATTGTTGGGTTTAGTCAAGCAGCAACACCCTTCTTATTCCTGAGACAAAGCAGTGGTTCTGTGTGGAATTTAAACACAGAAAAACTATTTGTAAAATTAAATACAGCAAGACTGAATGTACCAAAGATGTAAACATACATTAATAAGTTAAAATCAAATTCTACCCATACACCATGACCTTTAGTGTGCAAATGAGGATTCTGATCTATAACTCTGTCAGAAATAGTGTTGCCTGGTCTGCTGAGTTCTGTATTTTAGCCATATTTAAATTTTCCACAATGGTAACAGCAGAATGAGCAGATTTACCCCTCACTTTTGAAACAAATAGTTTTTTCAACTGCAGGAACTTAACCTGTTCCTAAACATTACCAACCCCCCCCCCCCCCCCCCCAATTTTATTTATTTATTTTTTTAATGTCCTTCACGCTCTCTGGAGACAAACTCTGGAAGCTTAATTGTGGCACCCCTCCGAAGAGGTACTTAATCAAGTTCCAGTTTTTTGCAGGGTGAGGAGGCAGCTGCTTGCTGGGCAATGTTATTTGTTAAATATACGAGTTTACTCTTCAAATATTACCATAAGCACACTGTAACTACGGTATTCATAATCAGGGGTGTAAAGCAGCTTGGAAGGAGAAGAGGGAAAAGCAAGTTAGTCACTTTTGTTACTGTGGTCAAAAAGATTTAATTTAAACCAGAATAAACAGTCTGTGACGACCAGAGTCTTAGTGTCTGAAATTACTGCTGTCCATCACAAAATCAGATCTAGCTATGTACACGTTTATGTTAGAGGCGCGTGTAAATGGGTCTTAAATAGGAAATGTAAATGGTGTAAATAGTCTCAAATTTGCACATGATGGCCACATGATTGTTAATTCCAAAAGACAAGGTGAAAAAACTCATGTCTTCACGATTTGATAATGAAAAAACTGAAATGCTTAAAAAAACTAAAAAAAACACATCACCTTGTAAAATCTCCTCACCCAGCACTATTTGAACGAACTGAAATGTAAGGTCGACTAACAGTCGTTATGCTACAATTGGACAGGTTTAATTTTCTGCAGACTAGCTTAAAACAGAGTTCGCTTTGTGTCAGTCACAACTTTGTTTTGGACATTTCAGTCAGCATGTAGCCACTCTTCATGTTGTTTACCATAGAAAATTAAATATGTAATGTACTAGCTTTTTGAAAGACAAACATTAAAATCAAAAGAAAATTTCCTTTCCAACTTGATTATTTGCATACATTATCAGTGCAACATAGGCCATCACTTTGTCCTCATACACAGCTCTTTTAGTGACCTCATGCCGTACCCCTTCAGTGTTTGCTTTATTCTTCAGTAAACTCTTACTAACCAAGACCTGAATGTAGTGCTGATAGCACACCGCAAGTTCACAGTTTGTAGTTAACACTTACATCACATGTTGACTTTTTTAAGACGTATTGACTGCATAAGCAGATATGGCATCTGAAAATACATCTTTCTCCGACTGGGGATGTAACACTCCATGGCTATGTTTAGATGGAATTGTCTTGAAGCTTCACAAGTGGCCTGTGTACAAAAGTTGCTGCCTCCTTCCTCCTCAGCAGGTGGAAACACTAAAGTTCGTCATGTTGCTTGTCTGTGAGAAGAGGTGAAGTGATGAAAGTGAGCACAGTGATAAAAAAAAGAACAAGTGTAATTTGAATAGGAATGTCTGTCCAATTGTTGCCACAGTCAAGAAGTAGTTTTTCTTTATTAACCTGTTTTATGCTTTGAGGTAGAAGAACTCTCTTGCTGTGTTGCAGTGTCTCTTTGTTGCTGGACCCGTCTCAGTAGCTCTTTTATCTCGATGTCATATTCAGCCCACTCAGGCACGATCCTTGCTGCGGCCGTTAGCTTCGGCTCCTTGGTCTTTGGGTTATTGCACTGCAGCAAAAAAGCAAAAAAAACATCAGTCGCAAGCAGAACCACTTTCTCCCAACAAGTCAGATCGTCATTGCCAGCAGCTGTCTGTGGCAGGCATTTGAACCTAATTTGATTTCCAATGTTGTTAAAAGGACATTAGCCCATGTCTTGTGTCTGAATTACCAAGTGGTGTCCCATACCACAAGGAGACAATGCTTCCCATTCCAGTCAAGTGGAGCCCATTTAGTAATTCTCTAAATTAGTTTAGGAGACTACAGGATTGTTCCTCAGTTGTATCCTAAATGCCAAATCCCTCATGGACATTAGTACCAATACATTCTTGCTTTTCAGTGCTGTAGCAGAGTTTACTATTATAACAAAAAACTGGAGAAATTGTGGAATACAAATAATGTTTATATCAAGTGTCTACAGAATAATGTCTTTTCCACGTTTCAAGTAACATATACAAAATAATTTCATTATCTAAATGGATGTAACAATTACATTTCACAATGAGTTATTTACGAACTCCCATGTTTGCTGGATAGATCCCTCATATCCAGTTGCTCTGGGACTCACCAGGTCTATAGTCTTAGCTGTGACTTTGGACGCATCGTCACACCAAGTCTCACACCACAGCCACTCCTGAGGAAGAGACCTGATGGTCACTTGGTGGATCATGTTGTTTGGAAGGTCCTAAAAATAATATAAATATAATAAAACAAAACATCACAAATATGATAAACTATAGCAGGTGCTAGAACAACAATCAGAAAAAAAACAAAACAAAACGTATTGCAAGGATGAATTATGCACCTGGTCCAGGTTGGAAAGACTATTGGGGTCTTGGCTCAAGGCTTGGTATTGGCCTCGTAACCTGTCCCCAGCCGCAATCTTACGGAACTTCTTTAAATCTACTACATAAAGAGCGCTGGTTGACATATGGGAGACAGAGAGGAGATGCAGAAAGTAGGTATGAGAAAACCATTTCCTGAGAGACACTGCAGGAATTACTTAATAAAAACTGAAAATTTAAATGAAATACATAGGCACATTCAGATCCCTGTACCCAACATGCTGTATTACAGTATTATAACACAAGTGTTGGATATGTAGTTTCACTTATTAGAATCACTATATGTTTCCCTGGGCTCCCTGATGTGAATTGCTTTTGTCCTGCCATCGGAGCTGAGCAGCAGACCAACATCCAATAAAGTCACTGTGGTTTTCAGACTCTTTTTCTAACATCATGAGCCAGTGATAAAGTGGAAAGTTATCCTGGCAGCTATGTGTTCAGCTACTGGGTGCCAACTGATTACCCATCACACTGACAGAAGTTGAAGTCGGTACTACACACAGCTAGGAGCTGTACTTGTTTCATATCTGGTGCTTGATTCAACATGTACCATGGCTACAAAAATCTGATACTCAACTACAGTCACAAAATAGCAACCATAACCAGTGGGTTTCAGGGATACCTGATAGACGCTGTAGTGTTATGCAGTAGAGCTGTATTTGTTTTGAGTTTTAAAGTAATTAATTGTATAAAATCCAATATGGCAGAATTATGTATAATTTGGTTTCAGTTTCTGAAATACGCATCTAGAAAAAAACTTTTCAGTTCTATAAGGTCTCTTATAGAACAAATTACTAGCAGACTGGTTAATGTCTTTTGCATTAGTAGGGTAAAGTTGTAAGATTACGGGAAATGTTTGGCTTTCTCTTGACTCTTTTCTACAACCAAAATAAAATGAGGGGAGAGAACAGGATAAGGGAATTCGGCACTTTCAGCTTTAGCCTCTAAATTTAAATATACAATATATTTTTCTTTGCTGTCATATTTGGGTACTGGGGAGAGCAAAAAAAAATTGCAAACATTGACTAATTCCTCAAGATTATGATGTACTGTTTTTCAGTATGGTGTCTTTTAGATAAGCATTTGTTTTATCTCCATTTAGTTTTGCTTGTAGGCACAGAGACAAGTTTTATTATCCCTAACTAAATAAACTACAGGGCTCGACAGTGACCAGGTAGTAAACCAAGAAGTAAACTATGTTCGGTGAGTGGAATTTGTCATGAAAAGGTAGAAAATATTCATGGAGTAACTTCTCATTTTGCTGATCGATGCCATTTTTGATATATATATTATATATTATTTTTAACACCCAATTTTATGTTTTGTGTATTAATAAAGTATGATTATCGTCAATTTATTTTCTATTACGTCTACATTTTCTGTTTCGGACAAATAAGGTTTGGCTACCAGACAAGTAAAACATCTCAGAATTAAGCTTTTTTTCTGCAAAAAGGCGGATGGTCTACAAGGAAGAGAGCAGCTGTTAAAATGCAACATTCTGAATGCAAATATTTAAAAATGAAAGGATTTATTTTGGGTGCCTATCTCACAGGGGTTTTCTTCATTTTACCTAAACTAATACAAAAAACATAAGGTAGAAAGAAGGGAATTATAGCATTATTGCAGAGTGCACACATTAAAAACGTCACGTTACATTTCATACTGTAGGTACTGGCCAGGATGTGTTGTGCATGCAGGATTGTTTTGATTCATTCCAGTTGGCTGTAAAAGCTGACTAAAGATTACCTGATATGGTATTTTCTATGTCCCAGATGTGAGGCCCAGTAACCAGTTTTCCAGAAGCGATAGCCTTCCATTTCTCTGCGGCTATCACAGAATGGTGTGTAGCCGTAAGGAGCACCCTCCAAATCTAAATCCTTCAACTCCTTCAGATCAGCCCGAACTATCTGTGAGAAAGAGTGAGAACATCTGTAAGGACGAGGAGGATTGATGACACAGTAGTTTCCTGGCTCAGTCCTGACACTGGTGCTAAAACTGATCCAGGCAAGTTTCTCACTTTTAGCAGTGAACTTGCACGTAACTCTTTCCTAAGTCGGTAAAATTTAATTTTTACCTGGTCGGCATCCACAAAGATGATCTTGTCCACAGCTAAGGGGAACAGAACATCCAGGAAGAGGATTTTGTATCCCCAGATAATGCGCTGCTTCTCAGTCTGCTGATGGAGCCAACGGGGCCATTTGTACTGGACTAATTCATACTGAAAACCATATGCCTGCGCCATGTGAGAGATGGTCTCCTAACAAAATCAGACATAAAAAAATTCAAAGCTTAGGTTCTATTATTGATAAAATGAGAAACCTTTCAAATTTATTAGGAGTTCAGATTAGTCATTAGTACAACTCATTAGAAGTAGTCATTAGTAAAAAAAGATAAGTTTATTCAAATGGTTTAGAATAAACAAATCTCTGAAGAACTGTGATAAAGTGGTTTTGAACAATCAGGTCATAAAGTGTGGGAAGTACCTTGAAAGATGGTGAGAGGTAATTCTTGAGGAACCAGAACTTGACAGGTGTTTTTGTATGTCGAAGGACAGACAGCATCATTATTCTGAAACAGAGACACGAAGAGTTAGAGGTGAGTCTCAGGAGCAAGACAACAAGTAATGTGCAGTACCTAGAACATAAAAGCTTGAGTGTGTCCGTTAATGAACAGAAAACAAGCCCACCTCAGAAAGCGTTCATACAGATGGCCCGAGGCCACAGAAAATATGTTCAGAACATCCTCTTTTTTCTTCTCTTTATCATCCTTCTTCGAGCCACCACCTGTGATGCTGCAAATAAGACCATTATACATGAGTCTGTTGTCTTATGATTGATGTACACTTTTCACAGTGACAGTAAATCAGAAGTAAGCCAATAGCCTTTATGCTGTTGTAGGACCTGCTATAACAGGCTGCAGAAAACAATTTCAAACAAACCATGCAACACCGTGCAGCAAACTGTTGACTGTTTATTAAAATGAAAACAATAATACAAGAATGGCAATACTCTGGAAAGCCACAATTTTTACAGCAGTTCAATTGTCCTGCTGGCACTTCACTACAGAGCTGAACTAATTTGCTTAAACTGACAGAGCAAAGGCAGCTGTAACATTTAAACAGCTCCTTTTGCTTCAGTATCCACACACTGCAGCTAATAAAAGTTGCAAATATATGTTCAAAAATCTAAAGAGATTAATCAAATCAAAACAGCTGTACTGCTTAATTTTAAATTGGAATGTAGCATTGTGTCATGGAAACTAAGGATTATTACATTAGGCATCATGTTCTGAAGAAAACTGTAGTCAGTACAAGTACAGTACAGTACCAATGTTGACACACACATTTTGGTTATTTTGGTGACTGGCTGCATATCCCACACCAGGAGCGGAGGGGAATATGCAAAAATGCATTATTACATTATTTTTGTTAACCGTGTTACAAGCTTGTAACAATCACGCCAAGTATTATCAGCTGCAGTTTTATTACGGTTTCACAAATCTGGAGGAGATTCTCCCAAAAAGACACCAATATCCTACTGTAGGAAGCCCACAGCTAAACGTACAGCTATTCAGCTAGTGGCTGATGATGTTTTGCTAGAACACGTGATTCACAGTTAAATGCTAGGAGCCAACATGTCTCAAACACATTTCTTGGACTTTCGTTCGAAATTCGAAACTTTCTAAACCTTATCATTTAAATCATTTATGAAACAGAAACACAGTTGCTGCTTGTAGTCTGAATTTCTTAATTACAAATGTGAAGTCAGACAAGAAATGCAGAAGTTGTGGGTTTTTTTGAAAATAACATAGGTGTGTCTTCACTATCTGAGATTACAGTAGCACAGAACTGGAGAGCATTAGTTTAGAGTTAATTTAAAATTAAAACAAATTTTGCAAACAAACGGGTTAGCGAAAATTTAACATATGTATGTGCTGCATTGACAGAAAAATCAAAAGAACACTTTCTACACCACATCCCAATTGCTAATAAAGATCAGCAACTCATGATTCAATGCAAAATGCAGACAGAAATCAGGACTTGTGCCAGAGGGTAGATGTGTCTGCACTCAAACTGTATGTCCTTGTCTGAAACAGACTGCTGATGAGGGAAGGAGTGTCGCTCCCACATTCAATCACTGCCACTGCCTCGGCCTCGAGGCTCCAGGAGGACACCAGTGAGTGAGAGGGAGGTGTGAATGGAGGGGGGGGAGCATACTGTTTGTCTCTACATGTCCTCTAAAACCAGCCTGCCTGTCCTTTTCAAAATGTTCCATACATTTGTCTTCTTGCATTTTACCAAATTTCCCCACAAAAAAAAAAAAAAAAAAAATCAAACCACTGTGCTTGTTGATCAGTAAGGATGCACAACACATCTGTGGGGTTTATGGACACTGACTTTCAGACACAACTAACCCAGCTATTGTGAAGGGCCTCTAGCACTGTTGAATCCTGCTCAGATAAGAAGCTTTAGAATTCAGATGAGACCCCGTCTGGCTGACTCGCCCAAGATAATCTGGACCCATGGATCCACAGAACTGTGAACAAATCCTGAGTAGTGAAACCACTAGCCTACCACTAAAAAAATTTAACCTAAAACCATTCAAAACATAAAAAAAGTCAAAAAAAAAAACAAGAAAAAAAAGACCACAACACAGGTCACAGCAATCAGTTGAAAATTACAGTGGCCCCTAGGGACTAAGCACATACAAATATAAAAGCGCAAAGGAGGAGGAAATGCGTTGCAAATCAGAAAATACATACAAATACAAAAGCTCAAACCAAAGGAAACACGCTACAAATCCCTTTATATAGTTTTGGTCATTTTTCAGTTGATAAAATAATCATCTAGATTTAGATGATTATATATGTAGGCAATTTATGCAAATATTGGCTATTTGTGCCAAAGTTTTTAGTCATTTCAGGATGTAGGATACATGTTATAGTTTGTTTTATCAAATAAAATCTGACTTCATGAAATATAATGATAAAGTGTACTGACGTGCAGATGCCATCAAAACAAAGCTGAGATCTCCTTTATCACGACACTGGTGCTTCGGTATTCAACGCTTGAGCATTTGTCTCACACTTACCAAACAAATGTTGTCATGAAATTGATCTAGCCATCAAATCCTGACAAGACCAAGTGGTGCGCATTTGTATGCAGGTCATATAGAAGCAGTAACTTATTTCAGTCTGTGACGTGATCTTACTGTAGCTGTAATAACATTATGAGTAACTGTGCTGCACACAGATAATATCTTAACAGCTTAAGATATTATCTAAAATAATGGTGTTAGATTCAGTCCCAGCTTTTTTTTTTCTTGAGCTTTTGTATTTGTATGCAATTTGTCCCTAGGGGCCACCGTAGAAAGTAGCACAAAACAGAACAGGTCAAGAATATGGACATATCACTACACAGGGAGCAACTTAATACATTCTGGTTAGTTGAGGCAAGAATGACAGGAATTGATAACAGAATATTTGCCATCCCCAAATATTTGGTTTGGGTTTTGTTTGTTAATGTATCAGAGTTGAATCTTGAAGAGCAACAACCTCACTTACATACAATAGTGTTTACCCATATTCCACATGATAACAAATAAAACCACAAACTGTCACCACTACAAACAGCCCCCTCATCACGAGAACCTGCTCCACTGTGGTTCATCTACTGAGCTATGTGGTCTCCACAACACTTTTCACTTTTGCTGCCCAAAAAGAGCCATAATACTGTACAATGCCAAGACGAAACTATAGTACTATTGTTTTACAAATCTCAGACGTTAAACAAACAACATTTTATAAAATACCTGTCTGCATGATCTGGATTCATTTTTGACTAAAAAAAACATTCTTGTTACAAATGAAGTAACAGGCATTAAGACACCTTCAATTTCAATACAATATCTTGTAAGACTGCTGGTAAAAAGTTTTTTTTTTTTTTTACATGTTGTACTGTCGTTTACTCAGCCTGTATTTTAATTAGTTGTATTTCCAGACCTAATGTAAGAACAACTGCCTTCACTGGATGTATTGCTGTTAAGGCATTTTTATTTACACTGGCCTGGTTAGACATAGTATTTAAGCACAGTTTAGAGCACAGTTTACAAGAATCACGCTAATGCAGTCACACATAAGTTAATTTTAGACTCCTACATTACTGGCACTTAAGGAGCAATTATGTCTCCCAAAATAATCTAATTTAACTTTTATTCTACCTTTTAATATTTAAACATTTTTATTACTAAGATGCAAGCATACCATGGGAAAAGGTCTTAAGATTACATTAAATTATAAATCCATTTATCCTTCTATCAAACCACTTTCAACTTCTTATCTGGTGCTGGTCACGGCAGAGACTCCTAAATAGGGAATCCCAAATGTTGTTTTCCCCACCAACATACTCGAGCCCCTAATTAGCAGGTGCCAAGGCCAGGAGGGATTTGCAATTGCTTTAGCTTGTTCTGGTTTTGTCTCTGGGGTGTCCTCCAAGTTGGACAGGCCAAGAATACCTCTATAGTAAGCGTCTAGGAAGCATTCTCATTAGATAGCTTAACTATTTAAATGACTTTTTTTTCAGTATGAAGGAGTAGTTATTCTACTCAGAGCTCCTCATACTGTCCCTGAGTGGAAGCCCAACAAGAAGCTACTCAATCTATTGTTAAGAATGCAGACTCAGCTCTTACTGCAATTACAAAACGACTGAATGACTTGTAGCAACATCCAGCAAAACAATGTATTTCCAGAAACCCACACAGAAGCACAACACAGACTTCCAAACACCCACAAATGTCATGTAGATTGGATAAGCAAACTCCTGTAATCCTACTCTTACCAAATATGAGTCTGTTTCCAGCACCCTAAAATTGCGAGGGAGTCTGTTAACTGGCAAAGCCCAAAATGCTTTTTCCTTTAGCTTTCTGAGCTGCTGGTGTCCTCACTGAAGTTGTTGTCTTCACTCTAGTGTCCAAGACCTATGGCAGCATTTGGTTCTTCAAGTAGACAGCTGTGTGCAAGTGTTTGTTAGTAGAACAAATAATTTCTTTGCTCAACAAAAACGTTTTGAGTGGCATAACTTTAATGCACATTTAGCTAGTGCAATTGTTCATCCATGAGAAATTAACTAAGGTTAAGTTGGTATACAGTACCTTTATATGCTAAATTTTACTTACAGGATATATTTGACTTGGGACGCTGACTCTTCCTATATTTATTAATGGTTTTTTTTAGAGCTTCTACAATGGTTAGGTAGCCTATGTAGTTTGGTAGTGCAAGTTGTTTTACAAAACTATCTGCAGTGTGATCTATATCTTCATATAACCACAAAAATAGATACATCAAATTAAACGTAAATATCATCTTCAAACACAATTCTACATCAGCACCAAATCCTGTTAGAATCATGACAAAACTTAGAGTAGCTGAAAGCATTCAATAAACACTGCGTGCTAATGAGTATGACAAAGACATTTAGAGTGGTAAATGGGTTGCAGCAACACTGCCTACCTTTTCTCAAAAGTGCTCCAAACACTTCACACAGCAAGCATTAAGTGAGGAGACAGGATCACACAGTTAGACACACAAATACACACACACACATACCTACAGAAGCACATATTTTTTGCAAGACTAGATCTTACAGCATAATAGTGCAGTCTGGATCCAGGGGAGGAATAAGATCTCCTGAAACCCCAGGGTATAATTGACAAACAGAAGGCACATCAGTAAACCCACCAATCAATGAGCTCACACTTGTTACTGCCAGTCAGCTGAGAGGGGGTTTAAACCTGCTAAAACTAACCAAACTTTATCTTTATGTAATCAGCTGTTTTATCATATGGTTTGTAAAGATTACACACCTTGCTATGGAGTCCCAGATTCCTTTGCTTTCACTTGTTTCACTTAAAAGATCTTCATTTATCTTCTCTGCCTTTTTCTGCACCTACAAAAAGAGAATATACACAAAACAAGCATGTGCATCTTGTGGTAAATCATTTCTACATCCTTAATTTGTGAATGACACATTTGAACAGAAAACTGCAGAAAATTTTACTGTAAGTTAAATCATGTTTAAGAATTTACTATACGTGTAGGAAAATTAAAGTTTAATAAAACATACTCACTCTGACTTTAATGATCTTACTGTGGAAACTGTTAAGCACCACTATAACATCACCAGCATCTGCAGGAGAATCAGTTCCATCATGCCTGTAAAAGGGAAGAAATAATCAGACTGGGGACTGAAACTTACAATGTTCAACAATCAAAATTAATTATTTACGAAAAAAATATAAATCCATACTACTCCGAAACCTGTAACTTACAGATCATAAACCTCGTGTTGGTCATGACTATATGGCTAAGCCAGTTGACAAATAAATATAACTGATACTGTTTTTTATTAAATCTAAAATCTTTACAAATCTGACAAGCAAATCAGAGGTCTATGCAAAGGGATCAGAGCTGTATTTTTACCTGCATATTTACACAGTAAATCATGCACCTGTATTTACTACTGGTTAGTTTAGTTAATTTTGTAATGAGCTATTGTAGAGTCTAAATAAAATCACAACTTTTTTTGTAATGCAACAACACAGTTTACAAATTTACTGAAAACACTTAAATAAAGAAAGAAAAAATTACTTCGCTGATATCTCAAAAATGTTCTTTTAAAGGCTCCAATGCTTCATAGTGGGCAAAACAATTTACGTTTGATTGACAGCTGAGCTGGCAGGGACACAAGGATATGATATAAACAAACCACGCTGTAACTGTAGCCCACACATTAGGAACAGACACCATTTAACATCTAAAACCAAGTAATGCAGATACTTTAAAGATTTTTTTTAGCTGACAAGTTTCCATCAGGCCAAACAGTGCCGTGTTTATTTTAATCATTGTTCAGTTGCAAATCGCTGTTTCTCAAGTTATTAGAATCAGTCCGACTAAGATTTGAATGGTAATAATGTACTAAAGTTCACCCTTTAGCTAAAGTATGCTTCTTGCATCAGTGACTGAGGTTGGTTCACAAGATTTTAGACATGACAACAGCAAAAAAATACATTACAGTATAGGCAGCTATGAGGAAGATGAAAACAGCAGCTAATGGACAGACCACTGACCAGACAGTGAGAGCACACACTTAAAAGCGGATACTGGCTTAGCTGTCAGGGTCACACTCTGAGCATATTCATTACCCTCCATAATCATTAAGAATCACCTTTCCATTATTTTATCCATCACTACTTTCCAGCTATGCTGTATATACTGGTAGAGGTAATGAGAAAGTCTGTACAGTATTGATTAGGTAACACTGGCCTTTTACAGTAATTGGTTTAGGACTGATTTGCACAGGGGAGAATGTGTTTTGGCGGGCAAGAGCTAAAGGGTCTTATGATGAGACATCATGGAGCAAACTTTTGGCAGGGATGAGCAATGTGTGATGCAGAGCCAGCTATTAGGTCCCAAATGCTTACTAAATGCAAAATGTTAACCTTATCACTATGATAAATTCCCCCTCCTCATTTGGCCCAAAGTGCATACCCACTGCTCATGTGCTGCTTGTGCTTTGCCCCATCTGCCACCACCAGTGCAACTCGGGTTACAAAGCACCAAAGATCAATCTGTATCCCTTTGCTGAGGAGAGAAGTGCTAGTCATCTCATTCATCGCTGTCAGCAAGAGGCACAGCCGCAGCGAGGGTTGCAGCAGGAAAACACAGGCTCCGAGGCTGGAAAGTACAGACACTCCCACTAGACTCTGTTCGGCCACCTAACCTGAGCAGAGTGCCGCTAACCACAAGAATAATGACACTGCCAAGGTGAAAAATGACATCACCTCTTAGCTTCACCTGGAGAACTGGGGAATAAATCTTGGTTGTCTGATATGATTCCAGGGGAACCAGGGGAGAGGACAATATCTGAGGTTGTAGGGACATTTAGTCTGGTGCATTACGGCTGCCTAAACAGACTCACATACATGACATTGGGATTACAACCTGTGAAGAATTATTGTTCTTCTTTAAAAATTATATGATAATGCACTGTACAGTTTTGATTTCATTTGTTGATAAAAGTAAAATGTAAAAAATATTTGAGATGAGGAACACGATGTTATGGCAAATTGCAGTTTTTAGAAAATTGATCACACAAACCAAAGAACGCCGTTTCTATTTGTCCAGGGAAATTAGACAGCACCAACGCACTGTCTAGTATATGCAGCTTTTGACACCTACGCCATCCTAACTAAAACACATTCTGCTGCTGATATTCTGCAGTCTAAGGTAGATGGCCAACTGAATCATCCCTCCACTCTGTCTTCTTTTTAATAGCACCCCTTTCCTCCTACCTGTCTCTCCACCCTCTGTGCTAAGCACAACTCCCCGCACTCGTCAAAACCTTGAGCTGCTACAGTATCAGCAACTTTCCATGTTACCATAGTGATGGGTTTCATAGATATCCATATGAAGTGAATTGGTAGCTGAAAACAACTTTGATGCTAAGCTACTGATGGCCACATCATAAGCATCCTTAGGTTCCTTACTGTTTTTTTAAAAAAACTATATTATTTTTGTAGAGGATGCAATAGGAAATGCTGTAATGGATAAATAAATAAAAATAAAATAAATACTCACGTGAGAATTTGATAAATATCTTCTGATCTCCCTTTACGTAATCTTAGGATCCAGGCACCAGGATTGGCTTTCAGCTGGAAATATCCCTGTTGTGGTTGAAAAAGTGAGAGTCTGACTATGTTGAGATTCCAATTCACACTTGTTTTCCCAAACCTGGCACAATGCCTTAATGTTTTTGTTCTGTATCATACTACTTCTATGATATGTATGTCTACATATGTATGTTTTTTGTAACTGTGATATTGAAGAAAAGAAGGCTGCTGACCAGGTTAGCCATGACAATAGTGTCATACTTCAGTGGGTCTCGACTCATGCCCAGGGTAAACTGCAATCCACGAGGAGGTTGTCCAGTTGAAAGGTCAAAACAGTGTCCCTCCAATAGAAGGTGCTCCAGTTCATACTCTGCAATCACAACCCCACTCACCTGGAGCGACCCATAAATTACAAAGGACAGGTCAAAAAGAAGATGATTAATAAAAAGCATATATGCCCATCTTGAGGCATAAGAATGACAAGACTGCTGTGTAGAAATTACTAGCAGGAGCAGGATACTGTACCTCCTGCAGGTGGATGTTATCCAAGTCATGGGGGCTGCGCACTGCCTGCACCATCCAGCTCTCTGGTGTGATCATATTAAGGGTGAGGAGTGGAGATTCTGGGAGCTCCATGAAGCGGGCGAACGGTCCTGAAGACACGGTGTCATTGGCCAAGAAAGTCACTTCAGACTCCAGGATATAGCGGTAAAAGCTGTCCGGACACATAAGAAGAGAAATTAAAGTGCTTTCTTTAATTAACTATAAATTAATATATTTGGAGAGAAATAAGTAAACTGTAATCCCTAAAACTATGAGTATGTTGCAGGACACACTAGATTGAGACAACTACATGCAAGACACTCTGTCCTCTTGAAAAGCACTAAATAATGACAAGTTGTGCAATACTCTCCTTTCTAAGATGGGAGAGACGGTCTCTTTTGTTACAGCTGGGTATTTACAATCTCATCCATGTGATGAGATTGTATTACATACTATTACAGACACTGTTCCAGCTCAGTCAAAAAAAAAACAATATTTGTAGTATTCTGAACACTAGAAAAGTCCCCTTTCCCCATTATTACCCACGGTTGTCGCAGCTAGCTCCATGCTAATCTTTATGCCAACTGCTTTTCTTCAGTGCGCCCTCTTGTCACCAAGAAGTCATAATGAGTCCAGATAATGTTGCAGATGATAAACATAACCAATGGTAATTATTTTTTACCAAAAATGCCTTCATAGCCTCTAAAATATATCAACATGTTCTTTATTTCCTGGGAGATTTTTAAAAAGTCAATTCTCGCCACAGCAGCTATGTTTCTGTTGACCAAAGCAGCACAGCCAGAGAGGGCCTGTTGACTCTGTGAGATACAGTCGAAGCTGCCACCACAGCACAGGAAGATAGTGGGGGGAAGTGTTGCAGTTAAGGGGAAAAAACCCACTACAACAGGGGAAAAAAAAATTTCTTTACAATTTTTGAGATGACCAACTATGAACAAAAAAAGAAGGACAAAGAAGAAGAGCAGCCTTCTGGTCTCTGCAGTTGTCTTACCCCACTGAGAACTGTAACAGTCAAACAGGACAGGACCGGAATCATGTGCACCCACTGACAGCAGAATCTCCAAGGGGGAGCTATTGGATTACCAAGCCATCTGCTGTCACAAAAATCTTATTTTTCTAGACACAATATTGTCATTAAAAAGGTATCAATTACCCAAAGCAGATGTTTCAATGTGCTCTCCAGGTGTTCGGATTTCTGGCATGTTGAGCCTTTACACTGCTACTCACATTGTGATTGAATGTGAGAATTATGGTTTAATAAAATAAAGGTTTAATTTACAAATGCTGGAAACATAATTGTGCATTTTATTAAAAGAGACTAGTGGACCACCTAGTAGCAGCCAGATTGTAGATATCCAGGTTGTCTATCTACCATGTGAAGATATCACAATGCCATTTCTGTCAATTAAAGGCAATTGTCACTCAGGGGGGCTCATAAAGAGCACAGTAATTGACTGGGAAAAGAGGGCTTTTGGATTTTTAGGGAAGAGTTATTGGTATCAGTTCAATTCCAACTTACAGAGGTCATGAAGATCATGCTGTTAATTCTTCTTTTAAAATCAGAATAAACTTTCTGGAAATGTTTGGTTTGCCATAAAACAAAAACAAAAAAAAAATATTATTTTTTTTTGTCCTTTCGGCTTATCCCGTGAGTTCAGGGTCACCACAGCGGATCATTGTCTGATCTTGATTTGGCACAGTTTTTATGCCGGATGCCCTTCCTGATGCAAAAAAACACGATATTTAAGCTATTTTAGTTTACTGCCACTATAAATGTCTCAACCTATTAAGGGACACTTTTTTTTAAAAAAGGCTTACATTTATGCAGTGTTGTGAACATTTAATTGAGAATTTCAACTTTTTTTTATTATTATTTTGTTATTTTTAATGCATGACTGAACAACAACAGTGCAAGCTGTAAGCAATTTGCCCAGAGAGATGAGGGGAGGCCCAAAGCAATAAGGTGGTGTTATTAAGCAGATTGCATCTGTGCACTATAATCTTACAAAGGGAAAGAGCAAGGCAGAGATGCTAAGTCTGCACCAGTCAGAGGATACACAAACAAGCCAAACAGGAAAATTTAATTACTGTTGGAGCTAGAGCTTACCTCTTGAGAGGCATCTCGGACAACTTGGCCCTGCAATTCATAAACATCTGCAGTCTCACATTGACCACTTGACTGAGCACCTGCAGGATTCAAAGAAGAAAATACCCAGTTAGAAATACAGGGGCAAAACAAAGAGGGCACTAGTTCAAGACACACAGTCTTTTGCTGGACAAAAGGACTATAGGCAGATTATATTTTACCAAAATACAAAAGCCAAAATTGGTGTATGGAGCTAATTTGGTGCAATAAATATTTGTATCCGCATTTTTTGATTTACAAATTTCCAGGGAACATCCCAGCTACTGTGGAGGTGAGTTCATATTTAACAAACTAAACATCTTGATGGAGTAGGGTATTAGCATGGATATGTAGTTTATTTTATGTCAATCTATGTTTATTGGACCTTAGTTCAGAAAACAGCAGCTAAGCAGCTACACTAGCATAATAGCATTAGCAACACATCTGCAACAGAGATGCAGCTGCCTGCTAAAATTTGGTTGTTTTTTTTTGTCCTTTCGGCTTATCCCGTATGATCAGGGTCGCCAAAGTAGTTCCTTTGTCCGCATGTTGATTTGGCACAGTTCCTACGCCAAGATGCCCCTCCTGACGCAACTTCCCCAATTTCTACCGGGCTTGGAACCAGTGTCTTACCCAAGGACACTCTAACATGTGTTTGGGAAGAGCGGGGTGCGGGGCGGCAACTCTACCCGCTGCGCCACTGCCTCCGCTGCCTGCTAAAATCAGTAACGGTGTTACATAGGGACATAGTTCTCCATTTTCTTATTAAAATACCTCCTGAACAGCATATCTGCTTAATGCCGCTTTCAGCCCGGCAGACACCGGCCTCTGCACTGTAGTGTTCACGCGAAATGACGCAGCATCATTAGGAGCATCCTTAGTTGAGTGCAAGCAACTAAGTTGCTATCACTATTACAGTTAAAGGGGTTTATGTGAGAAACGCTAACAAACCCAGATACACTAAATGTGGAACTTAATGGTTTTGCTGCCTTGGCATGCCAACTAGCCTCCTCCAAGAACACTACATTTACATTTACATTTAGCAGACACAAAGTGACTTACCACTTTTATATCAACTACTTTTATGCCATTGCTTTTAAATGGTGAAACTTGATTTGAACACTTGGCCGTGAGGTTTCCACAAAGCTCTGCAGGAATTTTGGAAATTTGTCCTGGCAGAACTTATACAAGTGAGGCAGGTTTGTGGTCCTGCTTGCACAAGTGAGTTTTGCAGTACTGCCCACAGTTTTCTTTTTACCGGATTAACGTCAGAGCTTTGTGATGGCCAGTCTAAAACCTTAACTTAGTTGGCCTTTAGCCATTTTTGTAAGCATTAGGAGGTAAACTTGTCCCCTTGAAATTTCTATTTCCATCCAAGCTTGGGATTGTTCTAGTGTCCTGGCTAATGACTTGAGATTATGTTTTGAAATATCCACATAATTCCCCTTACATATGAATGCCTTCAATTTTACACAGTCCTCCAGTTACTCTTGCAACAAAACAACCCTATACATCGTATTGTTGCCACTCCTGTCATTCACAGTTAGGATGGTGCTTTTTAGGATACAAGTCTCACTTTACTCCTTCCATACATTATGCAGATAGTTATGACCAGACAATTTTATTTTTGTTTGAAGAGAATTTTGAAAATAAGCACTGTAACAGGAATTCTCTGTTCAAAAGCATGTTTAACATTTGCTTGTGGAAGTGTATGTAACCCATAATTAAACAAAAGCTGAAACATCTTTAGTACTATTTTTCTGAAATAAAGCATTTGGGCTAACCGATCAATCAGGGAAAATATATTGAAATTAAATGTAATGGAATAGAAAAAAATTTTAGTTTGAAGATAAGATGTATTCTAATTTATGTTTCAGCATGCAGAAAGTGTATGAAGACATTAAGTATTTGTAATATCACCATGGAACAACACAAAAAAAGACAAATTTAAGCAGCTTCCTAAGCTGTGTCTTGACCATTTCTATTAGATAAAATAATTTTAAGATATCCTTGTTGTTTTAAAAAATAAAGAAAAAGAAAGCTTACGATCAGCATAGATGACATCTTCTGTGCGTCCCGAGTAAGGGGATCAACGATGGCTACTACATCATAGAATACCTCGTTTTCACGTGGGGAGAGATTGAGCACACTGAGCAGGAGAACAGCACAACAAAGCGGATTCAGCAACACAAGGTTATACAACCCTTATTCAGCAGAACTGCAAATCAAAAGATTTGCTTTTCTGCACTGCTTGAAATGATGATGTAGCAATTTTCCAATCCATTATAACAAGAGGAGAGTGAACACCTCCCTGCAAGGCTGCAGAGCTACCAGGACAGTAAACAGAAAAAAAACATTACCCACCTGTGGTTGTCTTTGATAAAGTGGACATCTCTTCTGACCTCTCCTTTGGGGGCTGCGGTTAAGAGGGCATCGACTTTCATGACTAAGTCACTGGCACTAAGAAATAAGAAGTTTAGTAGGGTTAGTTTATAATTTATTAAAAATAAATGTTAGGAGAGATGTACAGTAACACACAGGCCACATAATTTAACATTAAACTGTTAACAAGTAGTAGCCTCATAAAAAGAGCAAAGTCTGCTTTCAAACTGAAAATTTTGTTTTTTCATTAAGGAATGTTTTGGTTTTTGCAAAGCACATAACGTATGTTTATGATTTCTGATTAGAGATTTCTGATTAAATTTGTTTTTTTATAAATCCTCTCCAACAACATAATAGATAAGGAAACAGATTGAAGTGATGCCTAAACAACCATGGAAAAAAGAAGGAAATAATATTTGTAATAAAAATCTAAGAAAATAAACATACTGCTTTGGCTTCATTCCCATCTGTTTAACTTTGGTTTTGACTTTCTCTGCAGAACCACTCAGTGTTATCTTCTCCAGCAAGTGAAAGTCCTCCACAGTGAATTCTTCATGCTCTTCAAACGGTCCAAGGATCTAACATGGACAAAATTACACAGTCAGAAGGAAAACTTCTTCAAATCATATCTCTCCATGTACTGTGTTATTTACTGCTTGCTAGGGGGGTGTTAAGTATAATTCAACAACACATTGTTCTATCAACTTAAAATCATGATATTTACCAACATGTCTTATCCCAATCTATTTGGGGAGAAAAGCCCTACCACTGCAGTAGAGGAATGTACTGTAATACATTAATTGTTACTGCCATCTCAGAGAGTGGCCTCTTCATCCGTAACTGTCAGCATCACTGCTGCTGAGACATCAGTCATCTGCTCCGTATACACAGTCAGCACATACACAGACACTCAAGCACATGCACAATCTCTGTCACCTGTGACCTTTCAGAAACAGAGATCATGCTGATTTAACAATATAAAACAACTCTAAAAACACAAGAGGGAAAGTCTCCAAAATGCAGCAGCTTAAAGCATCCTATTCCACTTTAGCAAACACTTAACCAGTGCTTTTCAGCAGACTGCATTTTGTTGCCCATTCCACCTTTTCGAATACAGACATTTGTGATTAAGTACTGTATGGATAACAATTGAACTCCACTCACCCTGCCATTGCTGATCACTGCTCGCTGCCCAGGATTCAGTTTGAGGACATCTCTACAGAACAGCTGCTGACTGCGGATAAAATCCACTTCCAGTGTGTTGAACTTTTTCTCAAAGGCATCAACATCCATGCCCTGGAGAACAGTAATAAGTTAATTTAGAAAGTTATATACGCTGACTGCATAGTTAACTTGTATAATTTTGAAGACTGTGTGATGTACTCTATGATCCACTAGAATAGCTCAAGGGCCTTTCTTCCTTTACAATTTGTCATGAACAAAATCTGAGTTATCCATTGGTTTGAGGAATGATGAGGTAGAATTATTCACAGCATCATTGATTTCTTTCATAAGTGCAATTTTTCAATATTTAAAATATTTCAGCCAGTGGGCCAAGCTGTCAAAATGCACATTTATGAAAATCAGATTCATCAATTTGTAATTAATATAACAAACTCTTAATTAAGCCTTGGCTAGTTTTGTCTATATCAAATTAGAGGTGGGAGTGTGGAGGCTTTGTGGAGTCAGGTTATTAGTTTCTCCAACATTTCTGTCCTCAGGAGAACAGGTGAAATACCAATAAAGTCAGCACAATCCAGTCAGCAAGTCTGTCTGGCAGCCAATAATAAACTCATATCCCTTGACTCCGGGTCCCAACTCCCGCAGCCTCCTCCTACCTACCTTCCTTTGCCATTTCCAGCTTATTCTCTCTCCATTGTTTAAGGCTGGTATAACTGAAGGACAGTTTGTTGATGTTGGTCCCAAGTGCACCCTGTTCTGTAAGACTTATGCTGAACAGTGCGGCGGCAACTCTCCCATCAGCTGACATGTTTTTCAGTGCCTGGGAATTTGTTTGTTCTTTTTATGTGCAGTGCCATATGGGAGGATAGCACATACCATAACATAAAGCATACTAGTGGTTGTAGGTTGCTTACAGAGGCACAGTGACTAGGCTGAAAATGTGGCTCACACTGCTGAACAATGAGAAGGAGCTGGGCTATTTGTCGGATCCTGGAGACCAGGTTTCCACCAGGTCTTTTTTACCCAAGATTTACGGAGTCTGCCTTGAACCTCCCCATGTGACAGATCAAGTGGAACTGACAGCAAGTAGGCTGCTTGCCTTTCGCATCTACAGGCTGTGGTGCATCATGCATGCTTGGAATGTTTTGTTAGCTGACATTCAGGACAGGAATGAGACGATGGGCTCATCAATCACCATTTTCCTCAACTGTGCACTTGAATCAAGGAATTAGATGGGGGCCTGGTGGCTATGTGGTAGAGCATTGGGTTGGGAGGCAGAAGGCAGCAGGTTTGAATCCCACCAAGGGCTACCTTGGTGCCGGTCCCGAGCCCAGACAAAAAAAAAATGGGAGTGTTGCGGAAGGAAGGACATCCGGCGTAAAAACACATGCCAAATCAACGTGCGGAACATGTTCCACTGTGGTGATCCCTGAAGGAACAAGCTGAAAGGTGTTGATTTGAGATGCAATAAAATAGTATACAGTAATAAGGTAAATAAAGTAAATATTAATATCTTCTAGTTATATTTAAATTAAGTAGACCAATCCCAAATCAAACCCCAAATATAATGTATTTTTAAACACAGCAATTCTTATATTGTAGTCCTTTGTTATCACTAAGTGCCAAATTTTGTGACATTACATACCTTTTGCTACATCTTTTATAGCGCTACCAATAATATCTCTAGTTCTATCAGTTCATGGCAGACAGTTTTACAACCCAATTAGTCCGTCTGTTACATCAGCATTTGATTTACAGTATTTTGTTTCATGTGACGAAGTACCACGATTTAGGTACTAGCAATGGGTCTCCTGGCAAATCCTTCTCATGTCAGCAGATACAAATAATAGGACCTACCTACCTCAGCTCAAATGCATTCATGTGTTTAAAATGTATTATCTGCTGAATTCATTTTCTAATCAGGCTTTGCAGATGGCATCAAAAAAGGGTTTACTGCTTCAAGTTAATATTTATTAACAAACTTAGGTCATTTTGCAGGCAAGAGATATCAGATTCCTACATATCTGAGGACATTTATGTATAAGGTCCTTTTCTGTCTGTCAGGATGTTAATCACATGTGGTGGAAAGCATACTCCAACACAGGAATATGTTCCTATTGAAGTGCATGAACTGTAAATAAAGCCTGGCAGGTGTTTTTGTTGTGTGAGTATTTTAAATTTAAGTATGATAATAGGCTAATAGACTTGCAGTAACTATAAAGTAAATATAAAGTATTCTTCAGGAAGGAAAATTATCCAAGACCACATTTAGTCTCAAATGACAAGATCATCAGCAAAAAAGCTGTTCCCAAAACTTAGATCAGACAATTCTACTTCAATACGATTGCAAAGTTACAGGATCTAAAAAGGCATCAGTTTGCTGAAAGTATTTAATAGAAATGCTAATTACATTCTATAGATCTAAAGTTATAAATAGAGCTTTATTCATCCCCCTTTACCTGGACCAGTAAGTCCTTCATCTTAGTCCCCTTATGAAGGAGTTGGCTGCTCTCCTCTTTCAGGAGTTTCTGCACAAACTCTGCTGCAGCTTTATTCTTCTGGGTGAGTAAAGAAGCCCAGATAGCCCTGTACAGCACAGTATTATCTTCGCTGGGCTTTCCACTGGGGTTATCTATCACACCAATACGGACACCAGGGCTGGCCTTCTGCACACATGCACACACAAAACAGTGATATAATACACAGAAATATTTACATTCTCATATTTCCAGAGACAGCGGGTGTCACTGACGAAGAACACTGGAAGTCTAGAGAGTTAAAAGTAAAACAGAAGTTTTTTTTCCTTGTTCTAAGCATTTCACCAGCAAAGAAAACTTTTTCATGACAAACAGAAAATGTCTGCATGCTGTATTACAACTAATTCATCTGTTGAGTACCAAGAATTAATATTTACAGTAGTTTTAGAGGCATTGATATTGATGATTTAATAAAGAGCAGAAATTACATTTTCAGAGTAAGTTTACTTGTCCTGATCGGTAGGGATTTACAACACACAGTCTTTGAAACCATAAGGACACCAAGTGCAAGATGGTTGTCAAAGACAGGCCAACAAAAAAAGCCAGTCAGTAGGGTAGGTCAGTAATTTGTCCTTACACAGTAATTTGTAGACTGTGACTTTTTTTGCTATTGGTAAACTTTTTGGGCAGCGTGCGGGTGTTAATGTTTATAACTGTGTAAATGTGATCAGGAGAGGTTCCGTCCCAAGTGTAACTAACTTTTACAAACATTAAAAACCCCTATGCAAAAGATGATGAGATGAAAGAACAGAGAGAAGAGTACTGAGACTGTACAGTGGTTGCTTACTCACCACATGTTTTAAAGCACTGAGTAACAGCTTTCTGCCTGAAACCTTCTGGAAATCTCCAGCTATCCACATGGTCACAGGACTCATCCCATCCTTGTCTAAGATATAAGAGACACATATAATACTTTAGTATAGCATAGTACTTTAAATCCCTCCAGTGCATATCAAACAGTGTTATAATAATGAAAAAGATTATAGTTTTAAAAAAAAGTTGCTGTCTTACAGTTAGCTGATGGCTCCTTCTGTATTTACGTTCATGTAGTAAATTATGCATCCCACCACATAAAAACGGAGCTTTATCAGATTGAGAGGCCATGGAAGTACACAGCACTCACTGCTGGTAGAACCAGTGTCAAGTAGACATTGGAAACCAGGTATACTGTAGACTCTGAGGGATGCACATGCTCAACAGTACTCAAGTAGGATGTGATTTTTAAACAATGCTCAGTTGACATAAAGGGGCTGTGTCATGATGTTTGGTTTGAAGAGCATCAGAACCTCTTCACCATGTTCAACATAATTGTATGTACCGAGTTGCCACAGCATAATTGCATGTTTCTGATAAGATACTATGTGTGCAGTTTCCCTATAATATATACTGAAAGTATAATTAACACACCAGTGGAGGAAAAATGTATGTTTAGTTCACAGTGTCAGCCATAGGGCCTACATGGCTTTGCCAGAGATCTAGTTATCCTTTAAAAGAATGCTCACTCTGCTCACACACTGATAATAGGATGGCAGTGAGAACGTAAACGAGGTACAATCATTACACTGAATGTTCAGTTTCTGTGTGAGATGAGAGTGACAGACATCTGGCCGAGAGCTGAGTATATTAGTGGAGAATTGTGCGACCTGTCATAGTTATATTTACAACAGCCAGTCCTGCAGTCAGTCAGTCAGAAAGAAAGGCAGCCAGCCAGTCAACTAGTCCACAGAAGGAGGATGGCAATCAGCCTCCTCAGTGTCATTGAAACAGCTACACTCTGGGCACTCTGAGGCTGAGCAGTGATATGCAGCACTGATGATCATGTAGACAGCTGGCCTTGAGCCAGTCAGCAATTATCTTGCTGGAGGAGCATCCCGTCTGCCTTAACAAAGGTCAGTTTCACGCTTTCATAGATCAGTAAAGCAATGTTTCAATGGTTCTTTTTTTAATGCTTCTAATTTTTTTAATTTACAACAAGCAACTAGTCCTTTAACATTAGATGACAATATACACATGCTTAAATTTGTTTTATATACTGTTGTAAGTCACTAAGTTACTGAAAATGACATGGTATGCATTTATCTGACACTGTCTTTGTTAAGTAAGCAAGGCATAAAATATGACAATATAATACTTTACCGGTATTTGTAAAGTATTTCATTCTCTTAGCCACCACAGCCGTCTTGTCTCTGGTGTCAAGGTAGGAAAACATAGTTGTGTCTTCCCAATCATTTATAACTGCAAAGTAGAAAGAAAAAGTAAAATCATTAGAGGAATATAGACAGTGAATAAACATTAGGTGGTTTAATAGAACCAGAATGGGTCACCTGGCCTGGCAGTGAAGTCAAGATACTTTCGGTCATTGCTTAGAATTAGAGGGTTCATCCTAGGAACCACATTTGGCTGCTCCATTAGATAGTCCACCACATCTGAGCCTTCAGTTAACTGACCCTGTAAGCAAAGAACAAAAGAAGAATGTACCTTCACCTTCCACATCTTTTCTAACTCTTCTTTCAGCCCTTGGTATTTCTCAAGCTTCTGGTGTTCCTTCTTTCTAATGTGGCTATCGCCTGGCATTGCTACATCTACAACTACAGCCTTGTTCCCCAACACCTGACACAGACCTTTTTGACCTGAGCTTCGTCAGAGCCGTTCTGACTCTTGTTTTTCCATCTCTCCTTAGCAACAAGGTAGGCAGGTAGCATTAAGGGCCTTGCCTAAGGGCCAACACTGAATATTGCCCAAGTCCAAACCGTGAATCAAACCCACGACCTAGTGTAGCAAAGTCAGCTGCGTCAATGTATAAATGATGATGTACTACCAGAAGGCAAGACAGAAAATGAAACTGTAACCATGAAAAGGCCACAAGGAAGTACCTACAAAGTATAAGGCAAGTTCTGAGAAGTCAGCTGAAGGGAAGAACAAAGTAGAATAAGAACAAAGAATTGGTCTCTTTCTAAGCAGATGTATCATACCATGAACACAGCTCTCTGGAATGCTGTGGTGGTGTCCATTATGCGCTGTAGGATGATAGTTTCCAGTTCATCTGGGTCCATCTCCTCTGGGCTCAGGGTGACTCCATTAAATAAAGCCACTGGCAAAGCACCCAGACCACTATTTTTGTAACAGAGGGCACCATCCTGGATCAAACAAATCATGGAATAAATCCTGGCTGTTGCGCTGAATAAATTGTTTATTAAGTAATAATTATTATTTCCATGAGCACAAAGACAAAAAGAAACGTTTACCTTTCTTTTGTCATCATACTCTGAGTCCACACCTAGAATCCTTTCAGCATTGGCTTTAGGGAATTTCTTCTTCAGGTAAGCAGAGAGTGTGTCAACAGACAATGTCTCTCCTACATCAACATTATTGTACAGCTGCAAGAAAGTGGCAACAAGTTAGATCAGATTTAACCATCACTGCCACTGTCAATTTTCAACTCTCCTGGGAAACTGGAAATATCCTCACTGATGTAGCCCAATAATGACTAAAATTGTTTGATAACACAATGCACAATAAAATATGTTCTGGGGCATAACTAAATATGCACGGGTACGGCGTGGGCTTTATTTCTTGACAGTAAGTCCTTGCTAAAAATATACAGATTTATACATGTAAAATACTTACTGCAACCATGGACATTAGAGCTTGCGATACATCGTACTCATCTACAATGTAATTCAGTAGTCTGTAAAATCCAACACCCGCATCTGAGAAGCCATCAATTTCATCTTTGGTGTTGACAACAAACACAAATCCAATTCTATGGAAAAAGTACAAAATCCAGTATTCAATTTGAAGTGAAATGAGAATCACTACCTGGTAAAGATTATAAATGCAGAGAAAGGACCACATAAACAGCAGTGTGAGTATTAACAACACCAACCTCAGGGGAATCTTATGTTTGTAGAAAAGATCTGCTAGTTTGACCAGCTCAAGACTTTCTTCCTGTACTGGATCTAGGAACAGCACCTAACAACGACATTAATCAGAAAAATAAACTCAATCTTAGACTGTTTTGACAGTAAGAGTTTTGCAAGGCTTGTCAGGGTAACAAGTGTACTACAACAATGACATTATCCAATTCCACCTCCCTCATCACCGCTACCATCAAGAACTGTGTTGCTGTCGTTAGCTCACCAGGTTGAAGAAATTGCGTCGGATCTGTCGGATGACTCCAGGAAAGGTGGCTCTGAGGAGCTCCTGTACACCGGAAGGCCAGCTTCGATACATCGAGTCATTCTCTATGTCATTTATCCACTGCAAAACACAACAATAAACTATATTTACATTTTATTTATTTTTAAACTATTATTTTTTAAGTACAAACATGCATATAATAAATTTGAGGACTTGAGACATTACAATAATTTACTTTTTTTTCCCCCATTCTGCATTTTAACCTCCAGAACAACCCTCTCCCACCAAATTCAAAGCTTTTTGTTCCACAGACATTGAGTAGCTAAAACTGGCATTACTGACTTTCTGGGTGTGAGCATATTAAACAACTAAACTTTGTACTTGATATTATTGACTTAGTGTTGTGATAAGCGTGCCCTGTTATTCATCACCAGAATAAAAACAATGTCGAGTGTTACATCAGAAACTTTCCAAAGTATAATTTCTCTCCTTTAACCAATTTATATGTTGAAGATTTAATCAGGTGAAAAAGGTTTATTTAGCTTAAATTCAACCTTAACCATAGAGCAACCTGCCTGCTCAGGTAATTTTATACACAGTAGTGTTTTTAAGTCAAATATCAACATTGTAGGCTGATGTGTACATTTATAGTTATAAAACTCTATTAGAGAATTGTATTAGCTATGCATTGTTATGATAAATGAGCAGACTCACATATGCAAAGTGATCCATCATTGCTGGACAATCCAGCATTAACAGTGATGTGTACCAATCAAGCCTTTACAAATGGGATGTAACAATTTGCCTTCCTGCCACATATACTTAGTTCTTCAACCCTTTCTGTGTTCGTCTCTCTTTTTTTTTTTTTTTTAGACAATTATACTTCACATTTTATTTCTATAACTGAAAATGCTAGCTGAAATGACAGACATATTGGTTGAATGTGGACATGCTTAATAGCTTTAATTCTTTGGCATTTTTATAGTACTTAAAATGGCCAGAGGGCCAACATGAAAACTTGCAAGTGTTTTATTGATAGCTTTACTTGGCTAACTTCCTAGTTAATAATTGGGGTTTTTGGCAGCCTCGAGACTGTTGCAGTAACTTGATGACTGATACACAAATTCACAACCTCGCACAAAGAACAAAAAAATGCCTGCAGTGTTAAAATGAGGCAGATGAAAAATTCTTATGGACTCACCATTATAGCTGGATGTCTGATATCTAGGGCATAGTTGTCATCAACCGCGTTCACAGGTAGCCTTAGCAAATTGCCCTGATGATCTCCTTGTATGCCTAGGTTATGAAGCCCCTCCAACACCTTAGCTTCACCTCTGAGGATGTCTAAAATGCTTTAAAAAAAAAAAAAAAAAAAAAAAAAACACGAAAATCACAAGTAAATTTCTACACAAACTTTAATGTAGCTGTGCAGTAGTGGCTGGAGTGGCTGCACACTGATCGACAACAACTTGGTTTGTGCCTGGATCAACTCTAATCTTGTACAAGTCTGAAGCTTCCTGGAGAGAACAGAGGCAGACTACTTCTCCCTCCTGCTTGGTTCCCACCTGAAAGGGTTGTGAATGTCCAGATCGATGTGTAGTCCATTGATAAAGAGTTCCCCATCTCCCGGGTGAACACCAATGGTCTCACTGAGGTGCTGAAAGAACAAGCTCTGTGTGTGTTAGTCCAATGTCCAAACTTCCAAATGAGCGATTAGACCTTAAATGTCACATAGGTCAGGCAAAAAATATTAATAAAATGTCAATATTTGACATATGACATAATATTTTTTCCGAAAAATATTATGTATAATGGATGGATGGATGGATAAAAGAATGTTATCAAAGAAAACCTCCTGCACCATCATGTGGGAAAACTGCATATGATATCGCACCTTTTGGTTCACCTCAATTTCTTTTCTCATTTCCTGCTTTACAGCCACTCTTGTCAGTGATCTGTGGGAACAGTAAAACATGTACAGTCACCATCAGCTTTTACCACATCCCCAGCTGGCAGTAAAATGCCACTTTTAATCTTCAAAAACCTGTGGGCTCTCAAGATGGTATGTTCACAGTCAAATCCCTGTAAACACACTTGCTCAGCACTTTTTGGTGTTATTACAAGCAGCCTCAGCCAAAATAAGCAAACATCAAAAAAGCTGATTAGATCTCTGTAAAACAGATCTTTTTATTGTGGAGGTAACAGGTGTCAGAGGGAAAGTAGTAATGTTCAAACAAATCATTTTATAAAACGTATATTTCATTTGCACTGCAATGCCAGCATTTGTTATGGATAGATTCACACATTGTAAGACAGTAAGGTTTCCATTAAAAAAAATTGTAATGTCAAATGTCTTGGCTACTCAGCCAAAGAGAGAAAAAAATATAAATTTCTTACCTGGCTTTGCTTGGAAAGTTCTGACTAAGGTCTCGCATTAACTTCAGAGCATCAAATTTTGGCACAGACATAATTCTTGCAGCTGCCTGGAAACTTAAATCTGTGAAGATCAAAATAATGAAATCGGCATTGAAACATCTATGAATGTGCATAATGTTAAGATTTATATCTCAAAGCTTATTATATTAAAAGGTGCTATGACAGAGAAGCTGTGATAAAATTGTTAATCAAAGCTCACAATACAAACAACACAGTAACTTCAAAGCTTAACAACAAAATGTGCAATTATCACTATAATTTCAACTGTACTGGAGAACTTCTCTCCTAACAATCAATTACCACTAAAACAGAAACTCAGTACCTTGCATTTCCCACACTTTGAGGGGAGCCATGTCATTTGTACTTTCCAGAAGATGTTTGCGAAGCTCAGTGAGTTGCCCCTGCAGTTCAGGGTGAGACTTCCTGAAGAGAGGTGGAAAAAAAAGAAAAAGAAAAGAGGAAAATACAAATATAATCCACTTATTTTTTTATCTTAATATTACATTGCACAAAGCACAGAATGCCCTGCAGCAATGACAAGTGATAAAAAAGGTGTAAAAATATTCACAGAAATTAATCTTATGGTTAAGCTACTTACTTTAATGTTTCAAAAATGAAACCTTGGACTTCATCGTTATCATCATCGTCAGGGTTTGTAACAGTCTTTAAATCTACAAAGAGAAAAAAGGTTTGTGTTTAATTGTCTCAGACACAGCAAGGTCCTGCACAGAATGGTTGATATGTTACCAACTGACCTTTTACTTTGGTGTCATCCACAGCTTTGTATTCTGTGCTTTTGATAGCCAACTCAACAGCATAGCCAGATAAAAGCATCTTTTGAGGTTTTGGATCCTGCAGCGGTGGGATCCAGCATACAATGTAGTTATATTTACATACAAAGCTTGCAAGCAATGTGACGTTTGATGTTGCATCAGCAAAGCAAATGGGGGATGCTAAGATCACATACAATGCAAAGTCAGTTGGAATGGTGTAAACAATTCCCTCCCATAATATAGTGCAACTATAAGGTGCGGTCAATTTTGTGCTTGATTTTTATTATCTAGACTAGGGCCTTTTTTGTCCAACCATATCTTATCACTTAGTTGAATCAGAACACTGTTTCCAAGCCAGGTCTTACCGCCTAAGATCAGTTTAGTGCATTAAATAGGAAAGACTTTTCAATTGCGTTGGATGTCTGAATTATGTGTTCTGGATGTTCATGGATACACATGGACGGCCACGTATGGCAGCAGATTCACTGACATCCAGCCTTGACACTAATGTTACCCACTTTCAAAGCACCGCTTCAGTCTTCCACAGGCACAATCAGAGGACTTGCACACCCACGCTCTGCCATTTCTTTCCAACACATCTTAAAGAAAAGCACCTTTTACTCTTTCAAAGGAATCTGTATCTCAGAGTTTAGGTTTTCTGATAGATTTGGGGAAATCTGTTTTGAACGTTGCTAGGGCACCATTTTGATCCTTGTTTTGTCAGTATTTCACAAAAATGAATATTGCATCACTGTTCTATCAAGAGCATCATCATCTAAGTATGAAACTCTAAAATGAAACAATAAAGGTCTACAACATAGAGAAACAAGCTATATTGGGCTTTGGCTACAGAGGTATTAACATAAAACATTTTTGTTTATATTTATTTATTATTTATATTTTCCTTTGAGTGACATTACAACAGACCTGTCCTGTGTGGAAAACAATATCAAAACAAGGTAGATCACATGATAGCATATATACTCAAATAGTAAGTGGAATGTCACTAATAAAGGGCTGTAAAAAGCACTGCTACTCACCGCTACAAAATGCCGTAGCACATATATAAGTCTGCCCTCTTCAGCCTTTTCTGAAAGCACCTTATGAAAAGTGGTGAACTTCTTGGTTCCAATCTCAGCATAGAGGATCACAACAGGGACATCCGTTTTAATGACCCCTGGGTATTTGTGATCGTTCTTGTATAAATATGGTTTTGGCCTACAAACATTTGGAGGGATCAGGAAATGAATGAATATCATTTCAAAAATATTTTGTAAAAACAAGTATGAGAATTAATTCTCTATAGACTTGGTTTATCTACAAAGATGAAGATGATGAAGACGTGCAATCCCATGTTACCTGCCTGCAGCTGCCTTCAAGAGCTTCTTGATCTCTTTGGTACTGCAGCTATGTTGACCGTGGATGGAGACAAAGGCAGGGCAACCCTCAGGTGGAGGCTCATCACTAGCTATCTGTTAAGTGTAGAAAGGAGACAAAAGGTTCCATCTATAATACCCTGGCTTAACTGGGATATTAATATGGCTTGAATTTAGTGTTTATTGCCCATACTCACATTAAAATGCATCTATGACCGTTATATGATTTAACATTTGAAAATGAAATATGTCCAAAAAAAAAAAAAAAAAAACCATGGCTCTACATAGCTCTCTAATCATACTGTCCAGTATCTCCCCTCCCCCATTGGCATTGGCCAAAGTTAAACCCTGATTGACTTACGCTCTATATTCTTAGTCACCATATAGTACCTTGGTACAATGTGCAGCGCAACACTTAATTACACCTTCAAAAGGCCATTACTCATTTCAAATTGAACACTTTTCTAAATTAGAGATATTTATTAAGCAGTATATCACTGTGACTAAAATGAACTGTGTCCTCATTATTGCTAAAACTTAGACAATCAGGTTATGTCAAACATATTTGCAAAGTGCAATGAAATTGCATAAAATTCTCACTCTATATTAAAAATGAGTCTACACTTAACAGAGTAACACATTTAAAACTCACAGCAGATAGTAAAATAAAAAAACAATTTAGAAAAAGGTTAATAGCATATACCAATCAATGTATTCTTCCTGTTTACAGTACAAGCATTATTTAGAATCTATATTGCAATTAAAACAAGTGCCTAAACAAACAAATCACAGAAAGCCACCCCATCTTTTATGGCCATAGCTTTTTATGTACAGCACATCCAATGTCTTACTGTGAGGAGAATCTTTGACCTCTGCTGTAATGGACACATATGGAACATTTTTACCTGTACCTTATCTTTTGGC
The DNA here is from genome assembly GCF_033026475.1 of Channa argus. Classification (NCBI taxonomy): domain Eukaryota; kingdom Metazoa; phylum Chordata; class Actinopteri; order Anabantiformes; family Channidae; genus Channa; species Channa argus. The sequence continues at coordinate 14,122,951 of NC_090205.1, forward strand.
ATGAGCAGGATATTGCTTATGATCAGATATCTGCCTGTTCCATATTCAGGAAATGTGGTGGCTTTCTCATAGTAAATTAGTTTGTGAAACCTGTAAACTAAATATGTTAAAATTACATACAGTAGGCAGGTTTAGACCATATAAAAGATGTATGGCATAAATTAATATGCACAAAGAGCATGTTGATAAATGCATGAGAGAGTAATACAAAGGGCAGTCTAATCAATTTTGGTCGACAACAACTTTGTTTGTCACTGGATCAATTACAGGTAATTATCCTAACACAGAAAATGAGTTATTGATGTGGACTTTTTAACACACTAATTTGAGAATAATTTAATGAATAATGTTATTTAAAATGATGCCAAAGCAACAGAAGGAAAAAAATGAGACCTGCAAAGCACTCTGGGTCAAGACAAGGCTAAACAGACAATGTGATTGCCTATAACAAAACACAGACCCTGCTTGAGTTGCTCTGCATTTTAAAAGGTCTATGAGAGTTTCATTCATACTATTTTTAACACAACATACCTGCTGGGATGCATGAACTGCTGGTGAGTATGACCGTAGGGCCAGAGCAAATTTGAGGAGATTAACTTGAAGATCTGTAAGGAACTGGCCAGCCTTCTTAATGATCAAGTTGTAGTATGAGCGCACAGACTCTGTAATACACATCAACTTCAACATTTATTATATTGAGACTTTTAAGAACAGATTCACACCTATCATGGTGTGAAATGATTTAAAATTGTGCTAGAATTTAAGTAATGGCGTTTCAGACATACCTCCTTGCTTATACACAGTGAGCTCTTTCACAGTGTCAAGAAACTGCCAGAATTTCTCATTTCCATCTTCTCCAATGAACTCACTGCACAAAACAAAATGAAACTAAGGGTCAATAACCAACAGCATTCAAACAATTATCTAAACCATACAGGTTTAACTGTGAAGCAAAGTGGAGGTTGTGTCATGGCTTGGGGTTGCATTTTATAGAAAATAGCATCAAATCACTTGGGAGGAGATTTATCCTGCCCCTAATCAATGATCCAAAGCCAAATGTTTAGATTGCAGCAAACACAAACAAACCGAGCTTGCTGTTCCAATACCTTTCACCCTTTTAGGATGAGATGGACTCAAGAGGTTAAAATCCTAGCTTCGGCCCTGTTTAATGCGGATTGGATTTGATTTGAGTGAAAACGTGCATGTCCAGGAATGAGTACCTTGTCTCCAAAAGGAAAGGTGTAATGCTCCACTTGGCTTTCAGACTGGCAGTGACACCTTTGGGTGCCGATATGGCATGATGCATGTTCAGCAGCAGCAGTGAAAGCACAATAATTTTACTCATTATATCCGGTTTGATGAGGCGTTACCATGAACCTAAAAGAAAGCGGAAAGAAAGCGGGGTCAGCGCGGTTCCTCTTGGGATCGAGAGGTGCCACGTAGTTGCTATAAGTTATTTTCTCAACCACAACAACACAGGCAAACAGACATCTTTAAAAAAAAACTCACACATTTAGCGTGACGTAGCAAAAGTCGTTTTGGAAATGATTTATGTCAACATGCCTCTTTTTGCAGAGCTAAAGCTTCTTATATCTTAAATTAACACACCGTTATGCTGAGTGGGGTCAGAACTGAGGTTAACTTAGCTAGCCGTAACATAAAGACTAACTGCCTACAAAAGTTAGAAATTCAAAAAGGTACACTAATATTATAATTTAGCAAACAAATATCACTCGCTCATGATACTGGCCAGCCGTTTATTTCCGTCGATATACGTCTCACCCTGTTAGCGAAGCTGCCCTCTCCCATACAAAGCAAAGGGCTGTAGGTAGGTATTTTGGGCAGCTAGCTGGTCCCTTCAGCTGCCAAATTGCCGGGGCTGCTGAGGCGGGTCGGGGGGGCTCGCGCTGGCCGTCACTCGGGAGTGAATAAATTGTTAAACAAAGAAAAAAGTAAGGCGGATGATTGTGTTAAGGTGCAGTTTGTCACGCTGTTTCGGTCGTCAAAGTGCGTCGAAACAGTGGAAAATTAAATAAAGCAAGATGCCAATGCCAGGATTTACTCTGGCACAACGGCAGACAGCTAAAAAGGCAGACCCTGGAGCTCAAACACTTTCCCACCAAACACTGGAGCATGTGGAATTGGCCGTCTCACGGGCAATATCTTGGAGACTCAATATTACGCTGAGAACGTACCTGCAATTGTGAATAACAATATATTTCGTGTATCATGCAAAACACAGCCGTGTTTTACCACTCAAGGTTTGACTTTGCGGTTTTCCCAGAAAGTTCATTTGATGATTATCTGTAACTTTCCTGCACTTGCACCTCATGAAATGTAAACACTTGCTTTGATGTTTTCTCCTTGACTTTGCTTGGCTTGTACCTCACTTGTAAATCGTTTTGAATAGAAGCGTCTGCTAAAGGATTAAATGTAATCTAATCAAAGATACACCGTCTATATTGTATCAGACGTCCCTGGATGAGTCAAAACTCAGGAATAAGAAGCAAAATAACTCAAACAAGAAATGACATTTTTCGTAATAGTTCTTGCACTGTCCTTTGCCTACGTTATTGTGAGCTAAGAGAGATAAATAAATAAACATGATTTCGCCCTATTTAGCTTTCATAAGGCTATATATATAACACATATATTGGGAACTTTTTCAAAAATACAACTTCTCAGGTAGGCATCTATAAATGGAGGTTTGTGATTATAAATGACAACATAGTAAAACCATATAAGAAGCACTTAAATATGCCTTTATAGCCGCATACAATAAGGTTACACAAAACTATTAATTGCAATGTATTGTAAAGTTCTACCACTGAAAAACACTCCAAAGACAATCCCTCACCTTACTGTACAGTTTCTCAGATTGTCCACCTGACCTGCACTATTACACAGTGTAGTATTGTTTTTTTTTTATCTTTTTCTATATACATATATATATATATATATATATATATATATATTCTATGTTCATGTCAGTTATTGAAGCATACGTTTTTGTGTCTATAACTTATATTACATTAACCTCTAAGCCTCATTGTTTCCTCTCTGTTTAAGTGTTTTGTATTATAGCTACTGCAATATAGGAATCTCAATTTTTTTTTCCATTAAAGTATCTATGTATCTGTTGGGCTAAATCTTTGTATAATGCTTATAAATGCTAAATCAGGAGACTAAATAAAGTGTTACTGCAACATATAGGAAAACCTCATTTATAAATTGATTGATTGAAGTTCCTGTATTTTTTCTACATTTCAGTTAAAGGTGCTTTTGTTAAAAAAGTTAATTGGTTAGTTTAAATATAATATGGCCTAATTGTCATTACATTAACTTAAATAATATTCAGAAGTTGTCTGCAGCATAACGTTTTGTAAATCTCTTGCCACTGCAGCCTGTTTTATTGGTTGCAGATGTGTGAATAATTTCTTCTCCAAGGATAACTGCTCCTCCCTACAGCATTGGTTTTGAACAGATAGGTTAGTTGACATCAAATTGGTAAACACTGGCAAGTGTAGGCTCTAAGCACACAGATTAATAAATATGCTTCAGAAAGTTACAGCGGATCGGGGTTTTTTATGCTACTAGAGTTACATTTCCATGGTGTCTCAGTTCAGTGTCCGTGTGGGCGCCTGGCTTTACACTGTGTTAAACAAGATTATGGGATGGACGGGATGGGATGTAGAGCTTTTCCAGCCCAACCACGACGAGAGCATAGCGCACACTTGTCTGCGCGGATGCAGCCGCATCCTCTCAGAAGCACTGTTTCAGCACAGTGAGTCAGACCGCCTCAACCCGCGAAGGATGCTCTAGGATGGTGCCGGAGGCTCCTGCTCAGCAGTCCAAGCCGTGCGATATTTCTGCTGAAAGTCTATCACCGAGATGAGCTAAACTGCGGTTTAGACTCGCATCGGCACGAAAGAAATATACGACAAGCAAAGCTGACAACTCTGCCTCAGACTGCCTCAGTTTCAACTTGATCCCGGAGCATGGGAGCCATCGGCACAGATGCAGCTGTACACCGGCTTCAGAAGTTGGACAGACAAATATTTTAATGCCATGACTTTTGTCTTTGGACGTGATTTCCAGCGCAGTGCACACGGTGCGCAACCTTTTAGAAAGCAAAAGGTGGACTTGTCCTATAGTAAAGATTATGTGTTTTTCGTGGGTGTTATCTGATCAACATGTGGCACTTCAATAATCACCTTTAGTCGATTAGTGGCAAAGAAGAAGAGTAAATCTGGAAGAACCCATGAGCGCTACTTATTGTTCCCAGTAGCCTAATGGAATGAAGACACTATTTTGATATAATGGATGATAGATCCAGTAAGCTCATCTTGGTTCCGGTTTTGGCTGTGCTTTTTGTTATGATTGGTTACCAGTACATTTGTCCCGCTGGAAGCAATTCGTGCCACTTTAAGACTGGGGAGAAATTAGGTGGGGTAAGCTTACTTTCCACCCCGTACCAGGACAACGATGACTACTACAGAGATCAAGACCTGGAGGACGACAGTCCTCCAAAACTACCGTCCAAATTCAACTTCACCGAAAGAGACCTTGACAGACACGTGGAGTTCAACATCAAAGGCGACGATGTGATAGTGTTTCTGCACATCCAGAAAACCGGAGGAACCACTTTCGGGAGGCACTTGGTGAGGAATATTCGCTTGGAGCAACCGTGCGACTGCCAGCCCGGACAGAAGAAATGCACCTGTCACCGACCAGGGAAAGAGGAGTCCTGGCTCTTCTCCCGGTTCTCTACTGGCTGGAGCTGCGGACTGCACGCCGACTGGACCGAGCTAACGAACTGTGTGCCCATGATTATGGATAAGAAGGAGGCCCAGAGGAATAAAAGGTACCTGTACTTGTGCTTGCTTATGTCCAGAAAAACAATGGTTGAGTCATTGTAGCCGTTCATTACAAGTTCAAATGGCCGTTTGAGGAGTAAGATAAGATCTTAGGTTTATAGGGTTAGACATTTTTGGCCTAATTATGACGGTTAAAAGCTGAGTAAGGGGCTAAAGAATGCATTACTGTATGCCAACGTGTGTCCTCACATGATAGAAAGACGTGTGTGTGTGTAAGAGAGAGAGAAAGAAAGAGTAGGTGCCTGCCATGCTTGTTTTGTAGCTGCTTTCAAAATGTCAATTAAAGGTTGTGATATTGTAGTTTTGAAAGGCCCATCTTAATGTATGGAACAGTAAAGTGAGTGAGAATGGACTAAGGACAGGGTGGGATAGTTAGTCAGTGTCTCCCCCTTGCCAAGATATAGTTAAGTCAAGAAGTCAGAAACAATGGTGCATACAACTCCCTCTGCATCTTTGCTCTTTGTGTCTTGGGGTGATTTGTCAGAGCTCCTTTGAGGTGCAGTACTAGATGACTACTGTTATGCTGTTGTGCTGACAAAGTCTTTATACTTGAAGCCGTTTCATCTCAGGAGTTGAAACTATCCGAGGAAGTTTAGTGCATGAAGTTATCTTACAGAGACTTTTCTGAAAGTACAATACAATAGACAATTAGAATTTGTCCATGCGACGAAGATACAGTACAGTAATACAGGGAAGTAGTACTTTAGGGAAGTGGTCACTGCATGAGCCTCCACAAAGTGGATCTTTGTATTCTTCAGTGCACAGTCACAATGTTTTGTAGTTGTTTACTGCATTGCACTTTATGCCGTTCATTAAAATAAATTGTGTTTTCGAAGATACACAACTACACAAAAGGCACTGACCAAGTGCTTTGTCACTGATGCTTGGCATTTAAACTGCAGTTTCCTTTCTTGTTAAAAAAAGAAAACAATCACATGCTGAAGTACATGAGCACATGATTTATTTCTGCTGTGCCAAGTGTTTCCTTTATGCGGGAGAGTGGATGCGACAGCTCTTCATTTCACAGCTGCAACATCTATTCTGCACTTACAGTCCTCTCGCCCCATGTTCTTCAGTGGCCTCCTGAAGCATCTATTTTGAGATTATTCTGCTTCCATCAAGATGTTGGCAGACACATTATGTTAGACCCCCTCGCTAACCGTCCATTGCACGCAGCACATCCACTAAGAGAGATGACTAATAGCATTATGCAAATTTCATCTTCAAAATCATTACGTGTTTGAGCAATGGCTTAATTAAAATATCTTTAATGGTATAAGGTCAAACTAAAACGCACCCTTCATTTGTAATAAAGATGAAATAATCCACTTGTTACAAAAATCTTTACTCCACTCAAGAGTGCAATTGAGAATTCCACTCCTACATCACTGCCAAATTCAGATGGCATGCCCTTGTTTTGCGGTTGAGAGCCTCTCAGATTGAGTGGCTGTCTTTCTGCAGTCCCCTGCATTCACCTTGCCAGCTCTTGAGATGGCAGTGAGGGGGGCCAAGGTAGGCTGCAATGGCCGTGCAAGCATGGCACTGTATGGCCTTTTCAGCCAGGCAGGGCTCACTGCACAGTGAGCTGGCCATGCGGCCCAAGAACGTCAGGCGTGTCAGACTGGATCAGTGTGCATGTCCTGCAGCGTGGCTCCTCTGGAGTGTGCTGTCAGTCATGGTAGAAGTGGAGCAAGCAAGCTGGATCTTCAGGGGCTTTTTTGGAGAAACATACCTCTAAGTGCTGTCCTCTTAAGTTGCAATGTGGATGTTGTCTGTTGGATGAATATGGCTTGTAAGGGGGTTGTTTTCCTCCAAGGTGATTTCAGAGGCCTGTACCAAGGATTGCTGCTAGAATTATTTCTGACTGTTACACATTCATTATATAACTTCTTGGTCTGGATTAACTCTGGTTTACATTCAGTATGACACTGGGTCACAAGACACAAAGCTGATTTTCAAAATGTACTTGTACAAAGGGATAGGTCTGAACATATCATGTAATAACAAGTGCTTGGCACATGAAATTAAAGGTTGCAGGTCAGTATCTAAGGAATACTTGTTGTTGCTTTTTACTGCTCTGCACTAGTTTCTCACTGCATTATTTTATGCTGTCAGCACATTGTCACTGAGATTTCAAAACACTAGCACAGCTTTATTGTTATGCATACTTTATACTACTTTAAAAAATTATGTTGTCTTTGACTTTGTAGATTTCCAATTACCCATCTGTTAACATCTGTACTATCATCACATTTTAATAGTCACAGTGTTGTAAATAAGCAAATTCAACCAAATTAGATCTTAAATGTACTCTGAGGATTACAGTATAATAAAAACATGCATATTTTTCTGCAAACTTGTCACTGATAGAACAAGAGCCTAGTAAGAAAGAAACAGAGAGGACACACCTTGCATGTAAATCTGGGGTCACTTAACCAGAACACAATCACCTCGGTGCATGCACATCATCGTTGACCCCAAACACATTGACAGTTGAGGGAACATAGGCTTTTACGTGACATCATCTTAGCAGTAATTGCAAACCAAAGCCTATTGCACATACGAAGCATGCATTGAAACACTGAGGTGAAAACTTCTTTTCAAATTTTCTGTTTATATATCATGTAAAAATGAACCTAAGTTAGTAGCATCCTTCTTGCTGAATAATGTGATACTGGTGTAAACATCAACATCTCTTATTCTATCTAGAAGATGAGATTTATTGGCTGAATCTGGCTGGCTGAATGAAGAGTTTGCAAAGCTTACAAAAGTTCATAAGGTGTTTTAGTGACATTTAGTGGGCAGTCTATGAGTTAGTAGAGGATCAATTTAAATGTTATACTTTAAATTGTTCCTTTACTGTAGCAAGGAATATATCACTTTGGTGTATTTAGATTTTTTAGTTTTAATGAGTGCTAGCACGGTGGTGCAGTGGTTTGCGCTGCCGCTTAACAGCTAGAACATCCCTGGTTCAAATCTACCCACCAGCTGCAGTCTTTCTGTGTGGAGTTTTCACAGGATGCATCCTGCCTTTTGCCCAATGATAGCTGGGATAAGCTCCAGCTCCCCGCAACCCTGACCAGGATAAGTGGTTAAAGGTACTGGATGGATCGTTGATAAGCACAGTTCACACCCAGCCCAAGACTTGTGAATTTACATTCTTGCAGCGATTCATATTTATTTCAGTGCATCAAAACCATGTTATTACCTTCACCATTTATGTTAGGTCATTGGCTAGAAAAAAAGATAATTAGGTGTTGGTTTGGTTAGAGCCGCCAACTGTTTGTGTTTGTGTTTATCAACATAAAATTAGGAAAAGAGCTATATTTAAAACTTTACAAAGAAACATTTACAGACCAGCATGCCGCCACCAGGTAGACATTAAGCATATCAGTCATTCAATCAATCTTCATTTTTATATTGGTAGGTAGGTAGGTTTTGATTCACTTTCAGATGTTATTTTAGTAAAACCTTTTAGTAAAAAAATATTTTTAAGTAAAAATTAGTAGAATTTGAAAATTTCCGACTGCAGTGCCAGTCGCAGTATCAAGAAGACACAGCTTCAACCTCTCAGCACTCACCAAAAAAGATAAACCTATTTTATTTTTTGTAGAAAATGTAGTGCAGCAGTCTTCGCAGAGTACATACCTCTAGTTTTCATTCTATTCATTTCAAGCGAGGAAATCATCTTGCTTCTTTGCGTTCTGTTCCATTCATAAGAACATTTGCTGCTACGTATTGTTTTGTTAACAATCTACATTTGAACTGGAAAAAGTACAGTTTTCAAGTGTTAAAAAGCTCCAGTGTTTTTTATCGTCTCATCCACTTTTATAGCAGGTACATTAATTCCTGATTTGTATAAAGGCCATAAACATCCATATGGAGATGTAAACCATATTCAGTGCAGTAACTTAAAAAGTGCTACTTTTTTGGACAGTGTGAGCTTTTTCCACTTTTTATTTTATCTTTGTTCCCTCCTTTTTAACTGCACCCTCATGGTAATTTTACGCATATAGTACATGATAAATCAACTCAGTTTGTGTAGTTGAGTGTTGAATCCTCAAAGGCAAAAATCAATGATCAAAAGTAGGGCAGCCAGCACTCCACTTAAATTGTTTATTCATGCATTGCACAAAATATTTTGGGAAGTCCCTTCCTCTGCATGTAAACTATAGCAGTAAAAGTTTTAAAACCTACCGCAGGTGAGCTTGAATACTTAAATGTGCAAACCCAAATACTTCATTAGGAATCATGATGTGATCATGACTAAATAATGCCTACTGAAGTTTGTCTTTTTGACCAATTTCTTTGTGCTTGATTAACTTGTACAACTCACCTGTGCTTGGTTGTAACACTCTTGCTGCTTTGAGAAAGGGTGCCGGCCCAGAATGTACGTGCAATACATGAATAAACAGTTTAAGTGCAGAGATGTCCCACTTATGATCATTAATGTTATGCATCTGGTGATGTCACAGTTTTTATCAATTATATATTTAATCATCATTAGGGACATTCTTGTTGCTTATGCATGTTAAACATTTAGTAGTTCAGAAGTACAAACAGACCAAAGCCAATGCACAGGTTAAGTTCTTAAATGTTCTCCTTCGATGAAGTGCAAAGAGGAAAGTGCCTTTTGTGTATCAGTAATGGAGGATGTCCACCACTGAAATGCTGGATATGGAAGTCTAGATCACGATGCCCATGTATGTTTTGTGCAATGTGTGAGAAACTTTTTTTCAAAGTGGTTGATATTTTTACAACATATAACTATTTTATTATTTCTTAGGTTTATAATTATGACTAGTGACTTTGGCTTTGTTTTTGTCTTGACCTTTTTGTACATTTGTGATCAGAGCAACTTTAAATTGAAAATATCTGTCATTCAGTCTCTTGGAAGGTGAAGGAAATGTCCTCAGTCTTAGGAAGTATTAGCTAGAGTTTAAGGGGGGAATTATTTGCTTCACTGAGATAACTATTTATCAGGTAAGTAAGTAAAACCCCAATTCCAAAAAAAGTTTGAAAGATGTGTAAAATGTAAAGAAAAACAATGCAATGATTTGCAAATCACATGAACACATATTTTATTCACAATAGAACATATACAAGATATCAGATGTTGAAACTGAATTTGATGGCAGATCACATCTCATAAAAGTTGATGGGTGATGTGTACCATTGTGTAGCATCTCCTCTTCTTTTAACAACCGTCTGTAAATGTCTCGGAAGTGAGGGGACCAGTTGCTGGAGTTTTAGGAGAGAAATGTCCCATTCTTGTCTGATACAGGATTCTAGCAACAGTCCTGGGCCTTTGTTGCTGGATTATTTGTTTTATGATGCACTAAATCTTTTCTATTGGTGAAAGGTCTGGACTGCAGGCAGGCGAGATCAGCACACCGACTCTTCTCCTGCTAAGCCATGTTGTTTCGATGGATGCAGTATGTGGTTTAGCATTGTCTTACTGAAATATACAACGCTTCCCCTGAAATAGACATTGTCCGAATGGGAGCATATGTTGCTCTAAAACCTTTATGTACTTTTAAGCATTGATGGTGACTTTTCATACGTGTAAGCTGCCCACTCCATAGGCACTTATGCACCCCCATACAATCAGAGATGCAGGCTTCTGAACTGTCTGCTGATAACAAACTGGTTGGTCCCTCTCCTCTGTAGTCCACAGGACACGACGTCCACGTTTTACAAAAAGAACAGAACAGTTTTCCATTTTGCGTTTGACCATTTTAAATGATTTTAAATGAGTGCACGGTGGCGAGTTTGGCTCGTATTTGCATATTACTTCTGCTTTGCATGACAAAGCTTCAACTTACATTTGTGGACTGTACGGTGAATTGTGTTTAGAGACAGTGATTTCTTGAAGTGTTCCTGAGCTCTTGCAGTGATGTCTAGTAGAGAATCACGCCCTTTTTTAATGCAGTGCTGCCTGAAGGCCCAAAGACCACGCACATCTAGTTTTGACCTTCGGGCTTGTCCCTTGCACACAGAGATTCCTCCTGACCCTCTGAATCTTTTGATGATATTATATACTGTAGATGATGGGATCTTTAAAGTCTTTTTACATGGAGGAACATTTTTCTTTAATATTTTCACATTTTTTGGCACAGTTTGTCACAGATTGATGAACCTCTCCCCATCTCCCCATCATTCTAGAGGGTCTGCCTCACTGAAATGCTCCTTTTATACCCAGTCATGTTACTGAACTGTTGCCAGTTAACCTAATTAGTTGTCAAATGCTCCTCAATTTGTTTTTGATTTGCGGCTATTACTTTTCCAGTTTTTTGTTGCCGCTGTTCCAACTTTTTTGAGATGTATTGCTGACATCAAATTCAAACTTGGCTAATATTTTCTATGAAAAGGTAAAATTTCTTTACAGTCATCAAAATAAAACATTCACATTATCTTAATTTCTATAACAACCCTGCAGGCTGTTAATATTTACATAGCACACTCTGCACATCATATTTTATTAATTATAAGTGATGCAAAGAGGGCTGCAATTACCGCTTGGTTGCTACCACAGTTTCAATCTCTCAATTGTGCACATCTCACTCTGCTACCTGTGCATGGCATCTACCAATGCTGGGTATTTTCAGTAATGTGGGGTCTTCTTTTTGTAATTGAACATATATTATTGTTGTTTTCTTTCTGTAAAAGTTAATATTTCAATTTTCTCAAAACATTTAAGGACTTGAAAGTATTAACACTGCATTTTGTTAAACTTGTAATTAATTTTTGGAATGTGAGTTTAGAAATATTGGCAGGCCTGGTGTGGTAGGATACTATTGGTAGTCTATGTAAGATTACACCAAATAGCACATTTAATAGAAAAGCAAGAATTTGGAATTTTAATGAAATATAATTTAACTGATATTAAATTGATAAATTCTCTTGTTGCACTCTATAGACATGATCTTTTCTTCTGTGTACTGAAGTCTTGTGCTTAGTCAGAAAGTGAAATTGCACAGCCCTAATGAGACACAGTGAAGCAGCACAGTAATGGCTGCCCTCTGGACACAGACGAACTGAAGGAGGAAAGTTGAGCAGATTTACTGTTCTGGTCATATCTTTAGATGTAGGAGGCCAAGTGCTCATCCCAGTGATGGGATGTTTATTATGTGTGCAGCTAAGAGTGCCCTTGCAGGCCTTGGACTTTCAGGTCGTGGAGATTGCTTTTTTTTGTGTCATTAATTCAAGTCGTTGTTGCTGGCAGGTCTGCAGTAATCCAGTTGGTTTGATAATTAAGTGTTACCCCCACACAGGGCGCAGCAGCATATGTCAAGCATTTGTTCACCGCCATGACAAGAAAAAGACACAGTGAAGGAATTGTTTATGCGTGACAAAAAAAGGGTGAAAAGATCAAATACAAACAATCATAATGTTTCTTGACTATATTGAACATAGTTAAAAAAAAAGTAATGGCAACAAAAACTTAACAAGTATTTTCGATAGCAGCGCTAGAACTGCACAATGTTCAGGAGGAATTCTTTTCCATTTTTTCCAACACCTTGATAAACCTGGGAATTAATTTCCCTCTCCGTAATGGCAGGTTGTCTGGTTCCAAAGGCAGCAAACCAATCCCAAATCATGATGCTCCCTCTACTGTACTTCAATGTTGGGAAGATGTTTTCATGTTTTTATGCCGTAGTAGTGCTGTGTGTTCTTCCCAAATACTTCTATCTTTGTTTCCCAGTATAGTATTACAGTGTCACAGTGGCCTTTAGCAAAATGCAGGTGTGCTGCAATGTTTGGAGAGCAATGGTTTCCTACAAAGTGTCCTGCCATGATTACATGATCTTGTTATTGTAATTCTTTCAGAATTTCCTAGATAGGAAAAAGTAAGCTATAACAGTACTAGAATCAGTATCTAACTTTCATTTATCAGATGGATTGACACATGTTTTTTCTGCATGTGTAAATAAGAAGGAAAACAAAATTCATTTTACAGTATGTTTACAGTCATTCTCTTGGTGCATGATTCTCTTTCTGTTCAAATTTAGATGAATAGATATTTTCACATTTTCCTGTTTTATTTCTTTAACTCAATTCCCTTTATCTAAATTATTTGAGTTGAAATCGGAATATCTTTAAATTCATATTTATAGAAAAATGGCAAAAAAATTTAGTTTTCAATGCTGTATACAAACTTTTTTTTTTTTTTTTTTTTGGAAAGGGTAAAGAGTGTTCTTTGTAGAAATCTGCTTCATACATGAAGCACCTAAAAAGGATATTGAGTTGCCATTGTAGTAATAGCAATGAAAGCTTTGCATGTGTATGAGTGTTATAGATATTTGTTGTTGTCCATTTAGACTGAGACTTCGAGATCTAGTATGAATGAAAATCACCATCTTCTCTAAAAACCACTTTACGTAATGAAAGCTGTGCAGCTTGCCAGAGCTGGATTGGAACTTCTCTGATGCTCCTATAAAATCCTCTCTGTTCTGGCAAATATGAATCTTCAATTGTCTGATTAAGCTCTTATGGTGTGATTAAAGGGGGGACATTGGGTCAAATAGGTTCCTGGGATTCTTGTTTGTAAAAGCCAGCTTGTAAGACTTGAATCCTGTAAATGTGTTTTTGCTCCCAGATACGGGCGGGTCCAGAAATGCTATTAAATTCTGATCTGACAGAATTCTGATCTGACAGAATGTGAAATTGCTTATGAATACAACTTTAATGCACAAAATAAAAAAAATATTATTTATTTTAAAATAATTCTAATGACAATGCTAATAGGCCAATTAGAGCTAATAGGCACCATTCTGTCACACCCTGATAAACAACCAGAGTGGTCTGAATAACAACTTGAACAGAGTAATATGTCTTCTTTAATAAAACCATCAGCTGATCTCACATTGGTTTCAACAGTTAGAATTTCCCAGATAGAAATGTTTATTCTATGTCAGTAAATCAAGATCAATGTTTAGTTCCGAATCAGGACCTTCAAGATTTAAATTAGGCAGCTGTAAAATAAATAGTTCCAATGTGTTGAGAGTCCTTGGGAAAAATATTCACTTGGTTCAATTTAAGTTCAACCTGGTCTTCTTTTCAGCTCGTAGCTGCAGCTTGTGAACATTAATTAAACTGGCACTCAACAGATTTTGGAGTTTTATTCATTTATGTAACGGTTATCAGTTGAACAGTAAACACCAGTGCCATAGAAATAAATGTCAGTGTAAAGTCCTGCCCTAGTTTTGCTAACTTCTTCTCTCAGTAACCATCTTTAAAAGCCTGGGTGCCATGCACTGCTTATTTTCTTTATTTTCATGTGGAAAAATGTTTTTGGACTTCCACCAATTTGTAAATTGGTGAAATGTAAAAGAGAAAACAAGTGAATTCATAAGTATTCGCACCATTTGAAGTCAGTTAAATGGAGATCACCTGAGTGCAGTGAATGTGTTTCAGAGAGTTGTAATAGAAATACACCTGTATTCTGAAATATTTACAAAGAATGGATTACAAAGAACATGAGGTGTGTAAATCAATGGGTCAGTAAGTGTGAGTATGTGTGTGTGTGTGTGTGTGTGTGTGTGTGTGTGTGTGTGTGTGTGTGTGTGTGTGTGTGTGAACATTAGGGGTGTTGTGGCAGGAAACAAGCAAGAACAATGTGGCAGGCAAGTGAGCGAGCAACCGTGGACTGAAGGCAGCTGTTTTTATGGCTGATCAGGAGCCTTGGGCCTAGGTGCTCCCTCTCCTGCTCACCCAAATGCCCACTACCTGTGAGATATAACACAAGCAGCACACGAAACAAAAACACACATTCCCAGCAGGCAAGGGGCTGTCACAGGACAAACGAACACCACAAGCTACCCCAGAAATAGGTTATTGAAAAGCATAAGCCTTGGCATGCATCCATACAATTTCAAAGTCCCTGAAAATACCTTGGAGCACATGCCCCACACCTAAATCTGCCTATAGAGCTGCCACTTCATAAGCTTTTTTTTCTCGGACATGAAAGCATCTCTCTGTTGATCAGTTTAAAAACAGCTAAATTAAATCCACCAAATAAAGTTATAGAACAAATAATTTATTGTATCAGACAAACAACACATTTGTTTTACCTAAAACAATAACACCATGTTTTCTTAATTTGATCCATGCCATAGACACCTTGTAACTATTTCTGAACTGCATGACATCATGAACCGTCAGATCACAGATCTGGTGTCATGGAGCTCAACTCCCACTTCAGAGTCTGTTTCTCATCAGCATGCAATTACACCCTGGACTGAAGTTAAAAAGAAGAGAAGCAAAGCACGCCTTACTGATCTAGTTAAATGTACTCATCAGTGTAATGGAAATGAGTCAGCTGGTGCAGCGATTCACAGATACTGCGTTTAATACACCCATGTGGTCTGTTTGGTGCTGAACTGCACAAGTGCTCCTGTTATCAGAGGGGAAGTTAACTTTGGCTTTGTTTGCCTCTGATTGGGAAACGAACATTCTGCTTCTCTACTATAAACAATACATAAGAAAGTAATTGCACAGAACTTGAAGATTTTACCATAAATTCTTTGGCATTTGCTGAGGAGTTGCCCAATCACCAAGTTCATAAATTTTGCTTTGGAGATTGTCAGCTTTAAACTGCTGCTACAGCTGTTTGTGTTGTCTTGGTAAAATAAAACATTTTTAACCAGTTGAGCTTTCAGTCTTACCAGCCTTTAATCCAAGACTCAGTGTAACTGAAGAACATCTATCTTTTGTTTTGTAATTACAGCATATTGTTTAGTTCATACAATAGCATCAATCAATGCAAGAAAAACAGAAAAAAAGAGAAACATGCTAACAGTGTTCAGCAATTAAACAGGGCAGACCTGGTTAGCCTCCTTGTTAAGTCATGGTGGAATGTCCTTGCCTGTGTGTGTGCGTGCACGTGTGTACACGTGTCATTCATATGCTTCTTTAGTTGATACATTGACATATCAAACCGCTACCGACAGTAGTACCTTGCTGTGTTATTTCTCTAGTCATACCTGTGAGGCCTGATGAGGAGACTGTGCCAGGAATAACCACCTCTGGAGATGATTTATTATAACAGCCTGGAGAAAGGTCATCTGTCCTTATCTGGGGCGAGCCGGTGACAGTTAAGTTATACTGTGGGGAAGCTAGCTGAGGCTGCCTGCCTCACATTGCTCCCCAATTTGGATTCAGTAGTTGACGGAGCACCTGGCACACTTTAACGTGTAAGCACAGGTAGAGTCACCTTGACATGGACTAATCCTCTGCTGCAAAAGCATACCAGCTCGTTGCTTAGCGGCAGTTTCAGGTTCTCAGTCTTTTCATGTTGTAGGGGTTTGTGTTGACTGGCGACGCAAGAAATTTTGCAAATGTTTGTTTTAGCTGCGCTTCTATACCAAAATCAGTCACAATATATGTACGTATGTTAATAATAAAATAGTAATCCATAAAATATGTTCAATTAATAAATTCTTTATTGCTGGTGTCCCCTGCATCTTCCCTGTGCTGTGGAATCAGTCAGACTTGCTGTGAGAGAGATTTGAATAATCTCACTGAACAGATTGCAGGCCAGATTGCCTCTTAAATTCCTGCATTTATAAATAGGTGCTAGTTCCTGTTTTATTTTGCAATATCGTTATAGATATTTGATCTGCAGTGCACATACTGTAATTAAGGACAGACACTTATTTACCTAATGTTTGATATCTATTATAAAAAAGAATTATGCAAAATTAGCACTTAATACTTACAAACCAGAACTACTGGTTTACTACTGGTGAACTACTACTACTACTGTAGAGGCAAAAAGCATCAGATATGAGTTTTCTGTTACAAGTTGTGGTGACAGAACAATAGTTTATCTCACACAGGAAAAGGATTTCCCTCTGTGGATCAATTTCTGCTCACACCCACCAACAATATTGCAGTATAAATGGGATCCCAGACCACAGTATAATGCACATGTATTGAAAATCTGTCCTAACCACAGTGCAGCACTGGAGTGTAGAGTAACATCTTGCAGCATCACAGAGTGCTGGTGTGGAACAAATAGCATTATGTCCCAGCACGTGTTGTGATACAGCACATCAGCCTCATCATAGGAATCTGATGCCCCTTAATGTGAGTCACTCCTCTCGAGGTGCCAGATGAATGGCTGCAAAACAGAGCTTTAAATCCCACTCACAAATCCAAGGATCAGTTAACTTCTCATCAGTCCCCATTCTGCAAGAGAAAGTGGACTTTGCTTTATTCATCATTCCCTGTAAGCCTCTCTTCTTATGTTTGGAATCTGAGCGTGTGACTTTATTTATTTTCTGTTTGAGGGTGGTGAGAGAAAATTGTCACTGGCGGCATTTGGTTTACTTGGAATGCCAGGCATGTCTGTGAATCATAATAACTTACAGGGAAGGAACAATAACAAGTGTCTTTGAGTGGTCCATTTTGAACAGTACACATAAATATCAACAAATGCCTTTAGAAAGCTGATTATTGCCTTGTTAAATATTTTAAGGGGCAGAATAAACATATTTTATAATGTGATATGACAAATTAGCATTGATTTATATTTTTACTTGCTAACATATAAAAGCCACGATATTGAGAAAAAAAACAATATCTGAGTGTTAAGAGCTTCCAGTGCCGGAGTGTAGAGATGTTGCAGGATTGTTTCAGTTCTAGAAATGCAGTGCAGGTGCCAACATGACTAATGGGCCTAACCTGGGTCCTTTATCGACTTGCACAGAAATACTCAGGGATTGATTTGACGGCTTATGCTACTGCCATAATCTCTCCTCCAATGATATGTTTTCACAGCTTTCTGTAAAACTGCTGCAGCAGCCTTTTTTAAATGTCGGCCGTAATCTCAAATCCGATCACATAAACTTCTCAGTAAGGAACCTTGTGTCGAGATACTCTTTTAAATTCAACCCACTGGGTCACCCCTGCATTGAGAATGGACAATGCAGTAATTCCGTGGATGTTTAGAGGGTAGGCTTTAATTGTTTTTCGTTAGTTGTATGCATTAAAAAAATCGTATTAGTTTATAATTAATATAGCGATAAAAAGCAATTAATTTAAAGTAATGAAAACATTGAGGCATTAGAAAAACAGATATGCAAATTTTCAAGCTGTCAAAGTCCCACTATAGTGACTAATTTCTGATTTTCTCTAAATATATAAACAATTTAGATTTTTTTTTAATAAACTTGTCAGCATTTCCATTGTGATAAGGAGGGAAAGATGAGAAGAGGGAATAAGTACAGCGCAATTATGTACCTACAATATGACTCAACCCTTCTTAACTTTCAAATTAAAACTATAATTTACATGTGTGTACACAAAATATGCAAAATATACCCTTTTTATATAATGATTGTTAACAGATCAGACTTAACAGATCGAACATGTCTTAATACATTCTGTCTTAATATGTCTTAATACATTCAATGTAGGCGTGAGCAAACAGTCACCAGAGCAAATGCTCATGTGCTTGATATATTTGTATTTACTGTCTCTCAAAGTAAATCCTACATCTCTGCTCTCCAGAAGTGAAAAAAGAGGGCAGCTGCTGTAAGACTGTGGCATTTCCATGCAGATGATTGATTCAGGTGTGGTGAGAAAGGAGAGGAGGGATCATGCTTCGGGCTGTGTCCGTTAATCACACTGTATTACCACACAGGAGGCATTTATCACCAAACACCAAAGGCTTCAGTCCACTGGGGAACACTGAAAACAATCTCATCGCTTACATGCAATCCATCCAGGCCCACGAAAAGCAGCACCGGTGAGTGCTACCACATCCATTCTCTCAGTTAGGAGGGGGATGTTCCAAAGAAAAACTAAGAGGCAAACAGCAGAGAAGAAGAGGGGTGTGAAATCCTCTGAAAACCCTGAGTTGACTTTTTTATTTATTTTTTTACTTATTCAGTGTCACAGCCTTGTACAGTGCCCATAGGTTTGTTGTACATAAGTGCCTATGTTGCTTAGAGAAATTATAAAATCCATTTTATTTTAGCAGTTACAATTAGTAAACATTAGAAATATGCTTTCAACAGTTAACTACCAGGAATGTGAGCTGGCACCGTTTTTTGACAGGCCAATGCAGGGGATCACCTAAATACAATGCATCGTTTTAGGAAAGTGCAGCCAAATTAAACTTTGTGTTGGAATGAATACTTCTTTTTTTATCCCAAATCAAAGTTAAAGTATATGCTTTTTAGATCCTAAAAGCTACAATTATTGAACGTTAAGCCTTAGATAGACAATTGGGTAAAACATTCAAAAACACTGTTATAGTCTTTCAGGCACCTCTGTGTCTGTGCTGCAGGATGCTGACTTACAGAATGTGTGTGATCTGGTTTCTGTCAGACACATCTAAAGGAAGGTTAATACATTTTCACAGTCTTTTAATTACTATAACCTCATGCACACTATTCTCTTTGCATGCCATCTATTGCTTTTGCTGTTAGAGGTATGAATGCTGCACTACACACAACAACTTTGACCACAGGGACTTTGCATAAGATCATACACAATCCGACATTTACATTGACGTGTAAAATTTGAATGTCTAAGGTCACATGAATGACTGCGGGCATTATTGTTTAAAAGCAAGAGCACACAGCCACAATCCCTCAGGACCTTTGCTTTGGTGCTTGATAACTTAGAGCAAACAGATGCCTGTTTATCTAGAGCTTTGATGAGCGGCTGTGTTTTGTCACATTAAGAAGACAAACAACATCTAAATGAGAGTAACCACTCCTGTTTTTAATTACCGCACTGCACTCGTAGTAAACTTATTTGCTGTGTTGTCTGCTGAAAGTACATCAAAGTCAAAGCCATCCCCGCAGTGTGCATTTGAGGTAAGCTTTTTGCTTTCTTTAATTTTTTTATTATTTTTTTTTTTATGTGAACTACAGGAAAATATGCAGTGCAGCTTTTTAATGTTTGGCGGCTTCAGCTCAGTGCAACAGTAGCAAATTAAATTTCCCTCATCTTTACAAGAGTGGTAGGTCATCCTGAAATTTGTATTCATGACTGCAAATGGAAATGGAACAACCAAGAAGGGTGTCCTGCACTGCCAGCACTAGTTATTGATGTGCAGTGGAGGGGAGAGAGTGACATTTAACAGCATAACGACGAGCGGGCTCTGACCAGCTCGAATGCAGGAGATGCCCAAACACATATAGAAAAAGGGTTTATTCAGTATTGCTGGTCCTTATAGAGCACTGAGGACAGCTGAGAGGAATGGCCCAAAGAGCTTAGGGAGTTAGTTCAGCTAGGCTCCACCTTGCTGCAGTCTGGGGAGACGTAGGAGAAGGGAAAATCAATACTCCCTCTCAGGACAGTTCACTACAAAGGCCTCCCTCAGCGGAGCTGTCTGTCAGAGTCAGTCTCCCAAGTGGGATGGGAACTGCTGACACGGTAGGTGTCAGAGCACACTGATAACACTGTTAGAGAACGAGTAAAGTCTTGTTCAGCACCATGGACAGCTTCAGAAAGACAGACAAAGAACACGGTACAAAGCTTATCTGCCCTCTTCCTTCACACATTAAAACATCTTCTCATTAGATTTCTGAGAGCTTGAAATTAGTGAGTGTGCAGTAGGTAATCTGTCACAATAATTTTATCCCCGTGTGACTAGCATTAACAATTTAAACTAATCTTCGACTAAACAGTGTTTGTGCGTTATGGCCTTCAAGTTATCAGGTTATATGAGAGTTTTAGACTTTTTTTTTTTTTATTTCCAAAGCCTTTGTTTGAAAATTGGTTTGATTTGATAATCACAATTATCCATATTACAACTGTTTCTGTTTAGCAAGGTCAACAAGTCCTGTCCCCAGATTATCCAGTTAGCACCCATTGGATAAGGAAACAACAATGCCAAAGTAATTCTGAAACCACCAACTAGAGGCAGCTGCTGTAAACAAGCTGCAAACACAGAACAAAAAAACCTTCTTTTATTAAACCTATAAAGAATAGTAAACCCTGTCCACAGTATACTATTGCAGGATGGAAAACCGTACGCTCTCAAGATAGCTCCACTCACATGTTTAATAAAGTTAATGCATTTGATTTGTTCCATAAATCTTTAATTATTTTATAATATAGAGACATTTTGGGGTATTATTTTACACCAATCTCTGATTGTGGAAAACACTGGCCATAAATTGCAATGGGTCCAGTTCACACTCCAGTGGCGTCGATTGCTGTATGTAATCCCCTCTCTCCCCTCATTTCCTGTCATCACTGAACTGTTAGCAGAAACACGTATTGAAGGAAAACTGAATTCAAGTAACTGTTTGAAGATTAGTTTTGTATCCCAGTAAAAAAAATATCACAATTCAAAGAATTTTAGGCTCACAAGTTGCCAATTCGTTTCATTTTCTCTCTCTCTCTCGCTCTCTCTCTCTCTGTGTGTGTGTGTGTGTGTGAGTGAGTTCTGCCAATGGTAATGAAGCCACAACTATAAATGGCCTAGTCATTCATGATTAACTGGCATGTCATGCCTGGAGTAATTGCCTTAATTAGCTATTGAACAGGTTTCAGGGTTAATGGGACAACAGGTTGGCAGTGAACCTGATTTACTGTTGGAAGTTAATGATTTTGCTCTCATCTTCCCCTCATTCCTCGAAATGATTTGATTAATAGCATGAGAGAAACAGATCCCCTTGTTTGTTAATACAAAATCAATTTCATGGCTGGCTGAGCTATCTCTGACAGTGTTTTTGTTGGCTGAGCAAGGTCTTCAGTCAGCCACTGGAGACAGGACAGGCACACAGAGGTCTGTGGACGGTAAATCTGTCTCTGCGAGTGCAGTGTAGTCATGGTGTCTGGAAACTGGCAGCTCTCCCACCCTGCCCACAAATTTACCTCCACCAAGCTTTTCTGTCATGACTAGCGGCCAGTCCAGTGTGTTTTCCCTGAGACTGTGTCAGAGGAATAAGCCTATGCAAGTAATTGGAAAGCAGCTTCCGTAAAGTCTCCCCTGTGAGGCAAGATCAATGTGTTTGGAAGGGTGTTTTGTGTGAAATGCCAGAGGGGAGAAAGTGTAAAGATATTGTCCTCAAATCCTCATATGCCAAGACCACTTAATTGGCACAAGCTGGACCCTTTATTCAATAGAGGTCAGAATATAACAACCGTTTTACTGTAACCTCACTTTTCTCACTGAAAACACCTCAGATAAACAGTTTGGCTCCTCTTTGTGGCATATAGCACCTGCAGCAGGGTTTTAGGTATTTTGGCTGGAGTTCACAAGCTGGTTTCCGAGCAGTTGCAAAGATATACAACCTTTGACTTTCTTTTCTTTCTCTATCACAGATTGCTTTAGCGTACAAATGTCCCTGATTAGAATAGGTTGGTAGCTGCAGTATGCATGCTGCAGCTGCAGCTGTGGTTTAACAGTGATGTAGCAAATCAGTTCACTTTGTCTCACTGTTATACAATTTACAATAAAAATTTACAGTAGATGGAAACACAGCTGTTTGTGCCAGCTGAAATGTGGAAACCTCTCATTTTCTATTGCATAAAAAGAAATTATTATCATTAAGACTGAGTGCTTTAAATACTTGCACTTTCATTGTATATTTTCTACTTTTTATGCACATGTTGTTTGGCTGCAATGGCTAGTAAATCAATTCATCATTTCAAACTCAAAAAGCCTAACAGCTGCTACTGCCTTTGAGTTTTGGACTGCTGGTCTAGCAAAGAAGCTCTTGGCTTAAAGAATTTGTGAGAGTCATATTTTACAATTTATAAACCAAATGGTCAATTAAGTAATGAATAAGCATTCATAGATATTTATATTCCTGATTCATTGGTAATGAAAATAATCACACATTGCCTCTCAACATTCATTATTAGTTATTTTTCATTATTTATTTTTAGTCTGTTTTAATTAATTAAAAAGTCACTCTGCTGACTTTTGCTCTGCTGGATAAGTAATGCTGGAACCATTGTATTTCTTTATAATCACATGTTGCACTATCTAATTATACTTCAGAGTATTGAGTATTATTTGAGTTATTAGTGTTTTGCTGATGCCATCTTGTTTGTATCCTGTAGGTTAAAAGCATAACAGAGTGCAGAAAAGAGTTTCTGCTGAGCTGCAAAAAATAATTTTGCTCTGCCCCATGGGAGTCATTACAGTACGGCCACAGTCGAGTAAATGAAGTGTGAATAAATTCCATAGCTTTACTTGGGTAGAAAGCTGAGGGTAAATCAACCCTTGGAAAAAGTTGTCTTCATACAAAGATAAACAAGGGAGTTTATCATACGCTGGATGAGGATCCCGACTTATGGTGTCTCAGAGGAATTCACCCACTAAGTCAATTCTGTGAAGTGCAGCGTCACAAGAACAGCGGCACAGATTATTTCATGCCCCTTCACAGTATTATATCAGCCAGTTTGTTCAGCACTCTTGAACTATTGTGAGTCTGCACACATCAGACTTTGAGGAGTTTTTACTTCACTGAAAACTGAATACGAGGCTTGCAGGGGCGCAAGCGCCGTATTGTTGAGATAATACTGTGATGGAGAGGAGGATTTTCTAAATAAAAAACACACTTAGCAGTGTTCCTCTTATGCTCCAAATTTGTCCTGCAGAAACTTGTGATGATGATGCCGACGACGTTTCCTTATCTGCAGAGCAGCAGAAAGGGGATCAGAAGCAAGTGAGCAATAAAGGTATTATCCAGATGTTTTAGTCTCCTTCCCCTTCTCTCTGTCTTTGTTTCCCTCTCTGTGTCACTTCTTGTCTTTTTCTTCTTCTTGCAGCACTCTGATCAGCTTGTCAGCACTGCTGATGCCTTTGTTCATTGTGCAAGTCTTTCCACTCAGATTGTCAATGAAACATTGTGTCTGGGCGAGTCAGTTAAGTACTGAAAGTCCCACTCATCTGTCAGACATAGCAGTTACGTGCTGCCTTCTGATAACAGTGAGGCTGGAGGGGGTGTGGGTCTGGGGCAGGGAGGGGGTGGGGGTGGGGGGTCCTCCGCAGCAGCAGCTGTCTATTTCAACTATTTAGGAGTAATTTATAGTGAAATGTTTGAATTGTATCAAGCAGGAATAGCAGTACAAGTATTTAGGTGTACATTTTGACCAACACTCTAACTATACCAGCCATGTTAATGTTGTAGCATATTGTACATGTAACCTCACAAATGTGTGTATCATTTTCCTTTGTTTGGTGCTTGGGTTAATGAGCTAGATCCTACATTTTAACTCTCTACTCTCTTTGTTTTAGTGCAAACTATCTGCAAGACTAACAATGTTTTTGTGTCATTACATGTTTTCTGTGCAACAAGTTGGAAATCATTTAAATTGATTATCTTAATGTAAATCCTTATGTCTCTGTCATAAAGCTACAATATAAAACATAAATATTTATATATGTTGCAATCCAATACAACTTCCATGAATTCTACTTTTGTAAAGTTGGAATTTCTCATTTTTTAGGTTGAAAGTGTCAGAAAGGTGATAATTCTATATTATTATGATTATGATTATTATTATTATTATTATTATTATGTTTTGCTAGATCCATGCTCCAAAACATATGAATGAAAAATCTCAGCTTTATTTGTTATTATTCATTGTAATTTGAAAGTGGCTAATAGTAGAGGATCGAAGAGCATAACAGAGGAGGGAGAGAAAGGGCTGGTCTGTGCAGAGTAGATGATTACAAGTCTCATGTTAGCACTTAACTTGAAGGTACAGTACGCAAAAAATCTGTTTATAAAGATTTGCACCGACAGCAGTGTAGAGATATTCCTTTCTTAAGGTTTTTAAGTGCGGCTTGATCTTGATTTTGATATTTGTGTGAAAGTTTAAATATTAGAGGCTATGATAAGGACTTATGCTTATTTCTTTTTCCCAATAAAGTAGTTCAGGTTACATGTTGGTCTTTGAAATCCCTCCTGTACTCTGAGCTGATCAGGCTGCAACAAAAGCCAAAGCAGCTGTGGGGCTGTCAGCTCCAAGCCTGGCTGCCATCTCTCACTGGAGTGTGTTATAGCAGGATGACAAGAAGAAGATAAATCATGGATGTTATCAGGTTAAGATCCGGGGTCTCACTGGTGCTTGTTTCTCTCTGGGTGATCGGGGAAGCTGAACAGCTCTGCACTTCTGAGATGCCCCAAGCTGATGGCTAAAAAAGCCAGGCAAGAGCCCTACGCAAATCAGTTATCAAATGCTGCAATGCAAGACTGAGCCCTGGCTACATTGCTACATTTGTCTGATAATGATGGTCATCTCCCCAATCGTTCTCAGCGGATGCCAACGGTCCACAGCAGAGCAGGAGGCAGGAGGGGGATCTGACAATAGCATCTCTCCAAACAGTAGGAGCTGTGAGAGAGAGATTCGCCTGACCCTGTCTAAGCCCCCGACATACACTGCAGCTCCACTACACTAACAAGCTTTTGAAGCATAGCCCTCTAAACAAAATCCGATTCATTTGTGACTGGTGTGTGCTGTGCTGGAAGTGCAGGATAAGAGATTTGCTGAGTGCCACAGCACATTCTCCTTCTTTCAGTTTATTGTTAGTCATATGTGAGATGACAACGATTCTGTGATTTACAGGCAAATAAAAATCTAATTTAGAGACAGAGAGATATGATAGACTAAAGCATGGCGTGCTGGCTGCCGACTGAGCTGATGGACTAATAAAACGTCGCTGTGTCCATCTGTGGGTCCATCTGGTGTGATGTGCAGGGAAAGCTAAGCTAAGAGCGGATGTCGAATTCAGGACATAGAACTCAAATTTGACATTATGCACACGACATGACCCAACATGTGATAACATAGAAAAGCGCACAATAGAACAGCTAAGCTGGAAATGTGACAGAAATGATTTCAAAGCAGTTGAAAAATGAGGGTTAGGCTCTGTGAAATGGGCAGAAGCAAGGTCAAAGTCTGTCATGACTATACAGTAAATGTGTATTGATTTTTCTAGTGGGGGGGTTTGGTGTCTGTGAATATTAGCGAGTGTGTATGTGTGTGTGTGTGTATGTGTGTGTAGTTAAAGGTTAAATGCTTGGCTAACTATCTAAAGTGTAGAAGACCAATGTCTCTCACCTTTTTTTCTGTAGATCAAATGATAAAAATATCGACTGAACGATTGAGGAAAAGCCCAACTCTTTGTAGGGTACGACCTTTCTTGATTATTTCTACACACATTATATCCATGAAGCGTTTATTCTCCTCCTTTGGTATTGATCTTGGTATTGTTCTGAGGCAAAGTAGTGAAATAAACCAGTGCGAGGATTTTTATCTGTGAAACATTACATGGATCGATGAAGGGCAGCTTACAATAATATATTTCATTTTAAACTAGAATACCTTTTTAATTTTTGTTATAAAATAGTGACATAGTGTGCAGGAGAACATTTTTATTTGTCTCAGTAGATAACAATAAAACATGCCAATTAGAGCAGTCCCTGTGAGTCCTGGCAAAAGGTCGCTTTGACAGTGTCATATTTTCAGTGAATGCCCCTCACACAGTGCAGTGCACACGCTGGAAACCAAATCTTCTGACAGCAGGAGCCAACCATAATGAAATTCTAGCTCATTCCAAGGGCACGAACTGATGGCTGTCTGCATCAGACAAAACTGTGCTGATAACCACGAGCTGTTAAGCAGCAAACTATATTAATTTGTGCCTGAACATGCACAAAATTAAGCATCTAACTAAAGGTTGTTTCCCTTCTTACGCAAAAGCTGACAGCAGGTGCTCGGCCATCAGATTTGATTTGAGTTGTACGTTTTTGCACTATAATACA
This sequence comes from Channa argus, assembly GCF_033026475.1. Classification (NCBI taxonomy): domain Eukaryota; kingdom Metazoa; phylum Chordata; class Actinopteri; order Anabantiformes; family Channidae; genus Channa; species Channa argus. The sequence continues at coordinate 14,149,577 of NC_090205.1, forward strand.
GCTATTTTGTTTGTGTGAGAGTTTGCAGTCAGCTTTAAACATGTCACATAATAGATGGCGGCTGATAAATTGCCCCCATTGCCCAGCCATTATTAGCTTATTGAAGATATATTGATATCATTGTTAGATGGCCAGTACACATTCAGACATTTCAGTGCAGAAAGATACAGTTTGTTTGAGGTAGTTTACAGCAGTGATAGTATTAGAAATGTTTTTAAATTTCTCAGGTATTGAAAACATTTTTCGTCCTCAGAAATCTCAAGTTGAAAATCGTGTGTTTCTCTCGGACAAAACCAACACTGTGTAAAAAAGGTTGCACTGGGTAACCAAGGGGCTATTTTGTCTTCTGATTATTAGTAATAACCTCCATGTATTATTGTCATAAAAACAACTTGAGACCAGGTTTGTAACTGTAACTTTATCACATGTGATCTGTTTACCTGCTTAATAAGATATGAATCTGAAATTCCCACTGTCTACCAATTAGCTGAAAAAATACCACTCGGTTGTTTTTTAGATAATGGCTGAAACTCTATTCACTTGTGGAGAATGAACTACACGCTGCGCCAAGCAAATTATTTTCCATTCATCAGTTTTTTTTTCATTTTCCTTTTTCTATGACCCTTCATTTTCTCCCCTTTTGTGTGTCTTTTATTAAGCGTACATTAATTCAACTCGTGGGGAAAAAGCTCCAATTTGCATAGATGTGAATAAAAGGAAAAAGAGCAGATACACAAAAGCACTGTTCAGTTCAAAGGGATTTTAACCCAAATCCAAACCTGCATAAAAAGTACTCAGGAGATTCCAGCTGTTACTTGGCAGTTAAGCTGCAAGTGTAATTCATAGGCCTTACTGAGCATTAAAATGCCAACATACACAGGCTTCACGTACGTATTTACCAATGTTCCTCTGATATAGAGGATATACTCTGCATTGATTTCATGGTTACTTAGAGATGAAGAAGTTCAGAAACATCTAGGGAACGTACTAGAGAGTTTGATTGATTTGAAAACGATTCATTTTGCAGATACAAACGCATGGATGTAACACGTTTGAGTAAGTCTAGCTCTCTCCTGTAAGATTTCATAATGGCTGTTTTATGATCTCTCGTCACAACAGTTGTAAAACATAATCATTGTGGACACATTAAGTACCACAGCTGCCCATCACTCTCCCCATTTAGCATAAAAGGTCATAAGGTTTTAGCCCAGTAATGGTGCTTAGTGTTGCTATAATGAAGGGAAAATGTGCTTGCCTTAACATAAGTCATGACAGCCCATTGATTCTTTTAAGGGAAGTACGGATCTATTCATATCCAGTGAACACACCACACAGCTCATACACACCTCCACTGTACACCAGCTCCCACTTTCGCACTCCTTCATAGAGCAGACACTCAGATTGGAAGTGTGGCTGCACAGAGTGAAGACGAACTGCAGACTTGTTGAAAGAACATCTCTAATTAATTGAGTGGGAATAATGGCTCAGCAGGACCCAGGCACAACATCTCATATGTTTCATAACTGGCATCAGAAAATCAGAAGCAGTTATGACCACAGCCGTTTCTAGCTCACCTTCCGCCCACACTTATCTTTGTATCAAAGTTTATACAGAGAATAATGAAATATATTCATGAAAACACGTTGATATATTGCAAACTGCATTTAGGAAAACTAATAAATAGGTAAACAAGCGGGGAATGAGTTATAGAAGTTTTATGTAACGCCAAGAACCATTATAGATGTAATAATAGGTTTTTATTATACAGTGAAACTCGCCCATCAAACTGTCGCAGTGCACAAGCTGAAATCTTCATAGCACTTGTTTTTTCAAACTAATAATAGGGTTGTCAAAAGCTGCAAGTCTTCTAAAACCAGCTAACATTTCACCTTTTGTTTGAGAAAACAGGGAAACAATTAACTGAGGGAAACGGTCCATATTGATTAGTATGAAAACATATTTCAAATCATTTCTAATTGATTATTTGTTTCATGTATTCATAATGTCTCTTTATATTTATAAAGGGATAAATCAATTATTCATGAATTGTAACTATTATACATCTTCAAAGATACACCTGCTGGGCTTTATCCTTAAACCAATGAAACACAACTCTTCCCCTTGACTTAGAAAAATGCTATTCCCCCCTTTCCACAAGTAAAACCCAAATGGCTACAGTCATTTTTTTTTATAATAGGACGTGACAGGTGAAAATGTGAAACAATGTGACAGAGTGAAAAGCTTCTCACTTAGTGATTTAATTATACCCTGATTATGCAGCTCTCATGAGGTTGACTGAGTTTTATCCCAAGTTTCAGTTCATTGTTTTGATTTCCAGAGCCAGACATTTCCATCAGGAGCTGGTAGAGACCGCAAACACTGTGTTACTGTAAAAGAGAGGGAAAATTCATTCATCAGGTGGGCGCAAATTAATCACATATTTTATTATTCGTTGTTGCATGCCTTTTTTCCACTGCCCCCAAGTGACCAAACATACTCTATCTGATATTGTAGGGTGAATCAATTGCTTCAAGTTAAACCTTAATATCCTAATGGAACATCTATCGTGTGCAAATTATGTACACATTAATAAAGCCTAGATACAAGGAGCCCTTCCTGCTCTCAGAAACATCAACTTATCTTGCATTCAGCAAAAAGGAAATTTATAATACCCCTCATGATTTGTATACTGTCCCTTTAATGTTGCCAGAAAATAATCCAATAATTTTCTTCTAATGCGATTGGTTTCGTATGTCATTTTGCCTCTCAGTGTCATTTCTAATGACTATAGAAGTTGCAGCTGCTGCTGGATATCATTATATGAACACCGAGGAATATCTGAGGGCCAGCTGCTGTTTACAGCCACATCTGTGATTTAGGGAAAAGTTCAACACTAGGAATAAATGGTTGACTCCAAAAATACATAAATAGTGTGAAATCTATGGGCCATTATCCTGATCATTAATCAGCCTTTTGTTTGTATTGTATTAATATGTTTTATGGTGTTGTTCACTCTCCTCCCATGCAGAGTGTATCGAGCTCTGCAGAGGTAACGATGGACCACATCTAGTCTGTTGAACACAGACGGTGGTTATTTTCCAGCAGAAGTTCAGCTCCTTCCCAACTAGCTGTGATGGGGTCCCTGTGGTTCAGCAGAAACCAAAACTTACTTCTCCCAATTTCACAAACGGGGTGCCAAAGCAACAGGACATTTAGGGTTAGTCAGTCAAAATGCAATAATAATGAATAGAAATATTGAACACAAAGAGGCACAGCATTGCAGCATCAGTTAATATTCCACTGTAATACACAATGATCTCTTTGTTCTTCATCTGGTGAATGTGTTTTATTTTGCTCAGCTCTCTGGCTCTAAGGCCCAGTTTTTTTACTGTACAGTGCGGCAGAGCTTGTGAGCCAAGCTGGTGAAATCCTCTTCACAGAGCTCTCCCCAGACCCAATCAGCACTGGTCTCCTCTGCAGTGGTGGGGGGTTCATGGCAGCAGCATATCAGTGATGGGCATTTAATATCGCCTCTGCAGAACAGAGTCACATAATCCAGTTTGTGGCCAAAAAAAAAAGAATAAAAATGTTAATTCAACTGCGGCCGAATAATCCTCTGAAATAACAAGCTTAAAAGCTAAAACCCTCCATAATTTTATCTAGAATCTTCCATATACTGACACCACAATGACATCAAAGCAGGACAGGAAATGCGTGGCTAACAAATCAATAGACAGAAGAGTCGCATTAAGGTTTAATTCGTGGCAAAGTGGAGCTTTAGGAAAGCTTTAGGGTTCGGCTGATACAGAGAAACTGAATCAGAGATCTCCAGCCTGCTGTGCCACACATCCCATTGTGGTCTGGGCTTTGAAGCTGTATGCAGAGCAAAAGTAGATTTACACTTCAACTGTTTCCTGCTTCTTTCATGCAGCAAGTGTAAGGAGTAAAAGCCAGGGCTAGGTACACAGGAGACAGTCTTTTAAACACAAAATTATGATACAGCATATCACTAATTTGACAGTCTCATTAGTCTCAGCTATACTTTATGGTAATTAGTCGATTAGCATGCAAAACGCAGAAAGACCAACTTTATGATCTTTTTTTAAGAAAATTTGGCAAAATGTTTATTTGTTTTCTTGCTGAAATGAGCAGACTGACACCACTGTCTTCCTGGTAGACAGCCAGAAGCTGGTTACATAGATAATTGAACAGATTCAGTTCAACATATGTAACTTGCCATACACCTGTCTTAACAGACAGTTTTTTATCTTACTGTTAGCAACAGTGAGGATGCTACAAAAATCCACGAATGTCTGACTGTTCCCTCAAATGAGTGGAACCATAATGATGTTTAATAATGCTTTAGTGGATAAAGTGGGAAAATAAATGAAAGTATTGCACATACTAAATAATATTTCATCATCATTGATACAATTGAGATACAGTTGGTAAACAGACATTATTTCTAGAAATACAGTTGGCAAAAGAAACAAACTGTACTATTAAAATAAAAATGGGGATTTGCAGAATAAAATTTAACTATTAAGTGTTGTTTCATGGACTTAAGTTTTTCTGATAAAAGTGGTATTTTTATCCTTTCAGTGTGTCAGTGTCCACGCTGAGATCCCCACATTTTGCGTAGAGACGTGTAACACTGAGCAGCAAGGTCCCGACGTGGTAATTAGCTGTAACCCTGTCTAACTCAAGGACACAGCACTTGCAGTGCAACCAGCTCTGCTCTCCACCTATACAAACACCTCCACTTCTCATCCTGAATATTGCCAGGGGGACAATGTTGTGAAATGGAGCTTCATTCTTTGAGTTTTATGTGAATGCTACATCAGTCCATATTGACTCTGTCTCCATGTAAGCAGCGCAGCACAGAGGAAATGAGGGATACATTACTCTAAGCTATTTCATCCTTCACTGCAGCCCTCCTTGAATTCCATTTTGCTTTCTATACATATTCAAAGCACATGCACTCTTTTGAGGGTAAAAACAGAAAAAAATTGAGGGAGATTGTTTAAGATTAATGTGATGAAATTCATGCATTCTCATGAATCTAGTGACAACTGCTCTGTGGTTAGCTATAGTGTGCAGCACATACATCAGAAAGGGATCTATATGAATTTGTCTCATTTTGCATCACGTCCTTGGAGGACTGCTCTAACAGGACTGTGTGTTCGGCTCTTTGAACTCCTTGTAGTCTGAGGAAAAGATGGATTAGCTGGGTGTTCAGTTATACAAGAAAACCTTGTCATCCTGCTACTGAGCCGCGGCTGGCAGGGACCTCACATCCTCCCAGAGACTGCAGGAGCAAACGGTGCAAGTGAAAATAGGTTGAGGAGCCCAGGTGCATGGCAGAAGCAAGCTGAAGTGAAAAGAGCGGTGGACATGGTAACAATTGAAAGCAGTTATTCCAACCTCATTAATCTTTCTCTTCTGGTCCTGCAAAGTCAATTTGTACAAAGCATCAAAACGAATAAGCCAAAGTCACTACAAAGATAGCTTTGCTTGAAATGCATTGAATTTGTTTAATGGTTTATCAAGCAGCAACATTTTTTTTTCTTAAAGAAGTTAAGCTGAGGTGCAGTGTTAGACAACACAATGCAAAGCCACCTCGGAGAACAGATGAGAGATGTCTCTGCAGTGCATTTGTACAAATAAGTCTTCAAACCACAATGCCGTAGTACGCAGGGTCAGCTGCAGTTCTCCATAAGCAACTTGATGCCTTCCTCATGGGGATTTCAACCAAGTAATTCTATCTACTCCAAGTTCACAGCTGGATTAGAGCCTCATGTTGATTTTAAGGATTAAGCCGGCAGCAATGACAGTGTTGAGCCTCCCTACGTTCGTACCAAACTACTGCAAATTAATTACAGTAGCAAAACGCTAGATTCTGCACAAAAAAAGTGACACAATTAATGCCCCTAAGTGACCTACAAAGTGTACTTGCTGTTAAAGAATTACCTCATAAAAAAAAAGTTTGTAATGTTTTTGTGTTTACCATATATCTGGGCAGAGGAGAAAATATTCTTGAACATGACTAAATGCTAAGCTGCAACTGAGACATTAAATATGCATTCTCTCATTCATCCTACAGTAGCTCATCAGTCTCCCTGCAACGCAACAAAGACAGAACAATCCTCATTTCAATGTGATGGGCCTAAATAATTGAAACAGTACTTATTTGTATCAATCTAGGGTCTTCTTTCTGAATTCAATTTTGGGAAATGTGCTGTGACAGATATCACATTTCTTGTTTGCTGATAGCAAGGCAGAGCTATATTTGTAACATCAATAATAGAGCTAGAAACAGGTTTTCAAAGGCTTATTGGACTCATTAACTTTGATATTGGGATGTAATGGAAAATCTTGTACCAAGGTTGTTCTCGCATTCTTATTTTCCCATACATCCTGTATTATATTCGGGTGACATGCATAAAAATTGAGAGAGTTTTAGAGTAATTTTAAGATACACAACAGATGTTTTTCAGTATTATTTTGATGATGATGACTTTTATGCAGAGAGGAATTATGACAGGAATTATCCTTGGTCTGAGTTACATGGAGCCACTATACTGTTGTTACCATAAAGCAATTTTACAGTGTATGGGCTGCAGTTTGTCCCTCCAGTAGTTTCAGGAAGTGTTTCCTCTCTGACATACTGTCCAAGACGACAGCCCGGTTTGATAAGTTTTCTTTTCCGGTGGCATTTGACCGCTCTGTGGCCATGTCCCCGTGCACCCTGTCCTGAGCTGACAGGCCTAGGAAAAAAAAAGACAAAAAAAAAAACAACAGGAGGACTAAGCAGTTCTAACCTTAACTCTGTGTTTTTATCATGACAGCAAAGAGTGAAAACACAAACCCAGTACAGGGTTTTTCATATAGCCTGAAGTGAAGACCAACTCTACAGATGACATCATAGACATGTACTGATATCATACTGCACATCATGGTACACAAAAAGTAGTTACAAATGAATAGTAAGAAATAAATCAGGAAACACTGACAAATTGTTAATTAACCATTTCCAAATAACTGAACCACTGACTGTGAGATACTAAAAAGTTAGACAATGATTATTTTTATAACTCTCTATCTAACCACTTTATTCTGTACAATGTGAAGACTCAAAATCAATTCACTCTGCTCTGCCCAGCTCCTCCTCACCCTGCTCTGTTTTACTTTCCTACCATTTGCTTATACTCTGCCACTCTCTACACAACCCTTCAGATATTATTCATTAGGAAATTACAGCGAGAAAGAATGTTGCAAAACTTACTAATCAAGCATTGAAATATTCTGAAAAAGGCGAGTATCCCTCAAAAACCTTCAGAAACAGAAAACAGAAATCTGCTGTGAATACTCCTTTATTTATTGATGAAGACATTTTTCTGGTACTGACTCATAATAATGGACAGGATCTTGATAATAATAAGTAAAAAATGACTCATGGCACATATTGATTTCAGAGCCTTCATTTCACAATTGCAGTCTTGAAAAAGCGGTGAGAGTGAGAAACAGATAGAGAATCCATATAAAGTCCGGCTACACTTCCAATCAATAGACTTCCATTTACAAAACAAGAGATCTGTGGCACAGTAGATTTCATCATGAAAATACCATCTTAAGACGTCAGCCAACGTGACAAAGTCAGGATATATGACTATAAGATCTGAAAAAGAAGATCAGAACTTTACAAATAGGGATCTGTGCACATTACCTCTAAATTCATGCAACATTAATTTGTTATAACCAAAAGAGTAAACAGGCAGAATTAAACCATCCAAATGCTCATGCATATGGTACCAAGGCACAGATTACTTTTAGCAAGGACCTAAACCTATTATTTATTCAAGAGCAGATTTAACTGTCAGAAACTGTCTTTACATTTCTAATGATGCACTCTTCCCCCCATAAATTAAAGCAGGACTGCAGGAGACAAAAGTCATTAAAGATGCAGAAATGTCCCCAGGCCAAACATTTTGTCTCTTAAGTCTCTCTTAGGGTTTAAACCAAACTCTTTTTAGCATTATTATAAACTCTTTTCAGCATTATTGTAATGAGAATAGTCATATTGTCGTTCCAGCAATAGTCAATTTACAAAGGCACAAAGTGTATGTTTTTTTCCTTCCATTTAAAAGATGAGTACAAGTCTCTGCCAGCAGTTCAGTGAGCCTGGTAGCTCAATGGGTAGAGCAGCAGGATGGGATGGAGAAGTCACCAGGTGTGTCCCTTGTTGTAACATGTATGTGCAATATGTATATATGCTCAATGACAACAAAGCTCGTGTACTTGTGACACAGAGGTGCTCTTAGCTAAATTCTAACATCATGCTCACAGTACTAATACTGTGTGTGGATGTTACCATGTTCACAGTGTGTTCGTGGGCTAGAATCTGCCATCAACAGTCACATAGTCATGAACTAGTTGGATGAGATGAAGTTTTGGTCTGATGGTATAGCTAGATGGAATAGCTTATTACTAACTAAGTGGAGCAGAAATTGTTGTATGAAATTTCATGGAAATCCATGCAATAGTTTTACCAAAAAACACAACACAAACATCATGGCAGCAAAACAGTCTCTGCGATTTTAAATCATGGGCACCTGGATCAAGTGTCGTGGATATTAACTTTAATCTTGACAAAAGTGGATCTAACATGTTGCTATCATGTCTAGGATTTTCTGTTCTGTCAAAAAAAATAAGCAAATGTTGTTGATATTGGGTCTACTATTTGGAAGATTAAACAGATATAAGAGTGAAGTATTGTGCTTTTAAACAATGTAGCTATAGATAATAAAGGTTTGCTGAGGCTCCGACAGGATGCTATCCCAGTGAGTGGCATGCAGCTGCTTGCTAAGAGGATTTAAATTAGCTTTAAGTGTGTAGATGTTGTGCGTGGGTGGCAGCATGTATGTGTTTGTTTGTATGTTTGTACGTTGTAACAGATCAATTACAACTCAGTGTTCCTAAACTACTATGTGATTATTGTCTTGTAGGGAATTTCAAACTGGCTGCTTAAGGAAAAGTAAATCAACCGGGCTTAATAAATGCACTAGTATTCTGCCCTTTAGCTGCAGGAAGATTGACAGTAAAGTGGGCTGTGAACTTATGTGGAGCTATGGTCCAGTGAATCTCGTGGTTTTTGGCTGATGGAGTCAGTAGAGCGAAGAGGAGCTTTTTAGTTCACTCGGCCATCAGTCTGACACCGCACATCAAAGGCTGTATGAATAATTGCCTAATGTGGCAGAACTGTGCTCCTGACAAACACGGTCTTCCAGACAAGATCAGTGTTGTGCCCACACCACCATCACCTATTAATGAAGAAGTCATCAGTGAACACCTGTACAAAATACTACTTTTACCACTCAACTTATGTATATTTTTTGTATTGTTTTTTATTTTGTGAATAATGCTGATATGGTGATTCTTTTTCTCTTAGTCTAAGGGCAAATGTAACAAAAGCTGTTATTCTGCTTTGACCTCACTGAACTAAACCTGTTGAATATTTCATTAGATAACAGACAGTTGTTTCCACTTGGGATCCTCTCATACTTTCATTTCATTCAGTACTTTGCATATTGAAATAATTTGGTACTCTGTCATTTTAAATACTGTGTTTTACAGCATATTGATGTTCTTCTGTTTTATTGCTGGCTCTCCGGCAATAGGCTGCTCTTTAAGCCCTCGGGCCTTCAAGCTTGTAATTATAACATTTGGAGTTGGGTTTTAATAGAAAGTATTCAGCAAAGAAAGTTGCTTTACCTTGTCTGTTTTTAAAGTAAGACAACATATGAATAACTGCCGATGTATTAGATCTGTGATTCACAAAAGGGCTCGTCCTTGTACAAATGCTTGTTTTATCCACTTGAGCCAATCACACTTGGAACTGTGAGGACTCATTGTGCTGATAACTTAAGAGCATTCCTGAGGAAATTGTAATTATAATTATTGAAATAACTCAATTCCACCTACAACAAAACTCTCTCACTTGTCCAAACTGAGCCTATTTCAATCTCCCATCAAAGAGACACACAGCAAGCAGACACTCCATGTCACCACCTTGATCCCCAGCCCTCTCTAGCCGTCTTAGTTGAGAATAATTTATTCTTCTCTATCTCAGAACCAAATAGCTGTCTGCTGTTTGATTAACCTGCTGATCTGATGGACTGAAGACTCTGTTTGGTGTGTGTAAATACAGGGCATAGGCTGCTGCTTGGCACAGCATGGGAGCCTCAGCTTGCACATCCTGTTCACACAATGCCAGAAACATCTCAGAGGGTATCTGGGCACAATGCCATAAGCAAGCTTTTGCAGTTTTTGTGTTTCTCCTACTTGAAAATACAACTGAGTAGGTCATTTTTACGAACAAAACAACCAACGTAAACACATTAGCGTGTAGCAGCCGTAGCAAACATAATGAAAAACACAAACACAGTTCCCTAATGTTTAGACACAGAAAACTTTGCCAGGAGAAGGTTGGGATGGAAGCAGAGGACTTTCCCACAGGAGACTGGCGTTATAATCTGCATTTTTGAGTTTTTTTAGGGCTATAAATGGCTGCCATTTGGGCACTATTATAGACCTAAGAGAGTGTGTGCCATCTTGGTGGCTGCTGCTAAAAGGGGAGTCATTTCAAAAGATGCCCACCTCCATCTTTTGGGGCGCTATTTTACAAAATGCTTCTATGCATTTTATAAGAATGTAGGGACAAATGACCTACAGTTTGTAATTTCTTGGTTTTCTGCATAAGCTGGTTTTGGAATATGTTTTGACCTTCACCAAAGTCACACATAATGACAAACACAATATTTCTAAGATGGTAACACACAGTCATGAACATTGATGCTTTTATTAAGCACGCCCAGTAAACATACAAAGTGATGGTGGAAAACATAACAGATAAGCAACAGTGTGTTAATAACTGGTTAAACCACCTTAGGTTGAGGCCTGGGCTCTGATTGGGCCACTGTTTTTGGAGTGCAATGGCTTACTGGAGATCAAGCCTGCTAAATGTTCTGCATATGATTGACTCCTGAACAGAGATGTTAAGAACTTCAATGGATCCTTCAGGTCTTTAGTTACTCTATACTTCTTTTTTTACCTCACGGAACATTCTGCGTTGTGCCTTTGAAGTGGTTTCCAGAATAAGTCTGAGGTGGAGGAGAAACCTGTTTACTCTTCTGCTAAATGTATACTTGGGTTTGCAGTAACCAGGTTTCTCATGTAAACACTGTTCCCTGATTACCTGAGAAAGCTTATTTCTCTGAGTACCCTGCTTACTGAAGTACATGTAAACACAGTCACAGAAAGTGAAGAAGGACCCACACTCACTTCCTCTGCACTTCAGCAATTGTAGAGCTCAACGTGTCCCAGTACCATTTCAAGATTTCATGTCACTTGAAGGCCGGTTTTGAGATTGTAGCTCCCTGTATGGAACAAATGTGTTTATATGAGGGGCCTTTGATCATTTCTCATAGATGAGCTTTTACAGAGAGAGGCTGACAGAAACCACCACTCTTTGATCACAGTTATGGTTCCTTAAAAATGGGAGCAGCACTTGCTTATGAATAATTTACTCTTCAGTTATCATATTAGTGATAAAAACAAACCAAGAAATGAACCACCAGGCAAAGCTCAGAGTCTGTGTTAGAATTACAGAGGTACAGTGGTGGGTATGAAGCTGAGATGTTTATAATGGCTCCACTATATCATCGAACCTTGTGCTCATTAGACTAATAAGTAGCTGTATCGATGTGTGCTGAAGAAAAAAGGCAGAGCTGGTGTGCTGCTCCACCAAGCTCTGACATGGACAACCTCAGCATCTATCATCTTTGACTGCAACTAATGATTATTTTCATCACTCATTCATCTGTAAGACTTTAACTTAATTGGTAAACCCAGTATGTGCAGTATAGTCCTTGCAATTCTGCCAGCAAGAATAGTTTAGTGTATGTGGCTGATTATCTGTTTTTTCTTCCAAGCACTTGAGCATCCAGGCTGTCTGGCTCTCCTTTCTTACTGCCTCTCTGTCCTGGTTTGATGGAGAGGAGCTTGTGTGTTCCAGGGATTATCTGGTGGTGGCACCTTGAAGTTGCTCGTTGCTCCCTGATTATATTTTGTTTGTTGCCTTTTGCTGCTCCTCTTTTCCTTTCTCTCTCCCCTCTCCACCCAGCCCAGCCAGACGAGGTAGACAACTGGCCAACCCTGAGTCTCGTTCTGTTGAGGTTTTTTTCATTATTGGGAGTTTTTCCTCTACACTGTCGCCTAAGTTCTTTTCAAAGGGGGCTGTGTTGGGTTTTCTCTATGATTCTGTAAGGTCTTGACCTAACATTGTGACCTAATGGCTTGAGATGACTCTGTTGTGATTTGGCCTTATAAATCCAATTTTGATTAATTGAAATTAAACTTAATTAACTTAAAAATTAATTTTTCGCAGTAGTCAGCATTTAGTATTCAAACATTTAGGAAACAGTTTATAACACACTCTAAAAGTAGCTATAAGCACATGTTTTATTAATGTGCAACACTTGTCAGCAATTATTATGTCTACCAAAAAGGCATGTTATATGATTACAGCCAAGGTTTTCCATACAGTCATTCATAATGTTCAATCAACGCTAAACATAGGAGTAGTTATAGTTGTTAATAATAAATGTATCAATGAATCTTTCATTAAATGTGTGTTATGCCACTTATGAATACATAATAGGGAGCTTTAAAGTGAATTGTTTCTGATCAAACTGTGAATAATTTTTAAAGTCATGTTTTGGTCCAGTAATTGTTAGAAAATTGTGAAAATTGTTGATCCCAAGAACTAAAGGTGTCTTTAAATTGCTTTGGTTTTCCTACAGTCTAGTTTACTATATAAGGCAAACATTCTCGAACATTCTTTCTAGCCCACCTCATTTCTCTCTTACATTAACACACACCCACACGCACACACGCACACACACACACACACACACACACACACACACACACACACACACACACACACATCCATTTCCATCCATTTCTGCAGAGCCTCAGCAGGGCAGGGATTATAGCCATGGTTAAAACCTCTCCAGTACTGCTGGCTTGATCTTCTGTGCCAAGCAGGGACTAAAATGAGCTTCAGAAATTTAGATAATCAGCCTCATCTACAAGACTTTCTCTCTGCGCTACACTGATATGTAAGAGCATCTCACCTCATTACACTGTAACACGCCAAGCCCCCTCCTGATTGGATATTTGGGGATGTTTGGGGAGACCTACACAATAACCCAAAACCTAGACACTTTCCAGCAGAGCCCCTTGTGGGATTAGAAATACTGCGTAACATGGAAGAATGAAGTGAAAGTTGAGCCAGTTGAAAGTTAGAGCCCAAAAATGTTTCAGCATCAATTTTCCTTCAATTTACCCTACATGCCCTCAGCTAAATTGGTGGAGGAGTCAGTCCATTAGAAATGCACATTAAAGGAAATTAAAACTTTTATGTATCATGATTACATCCCCTATACAATTTGGAAGAGCTACATAAAAGTAATTATTGAAAAAACAAGTTTATTGACCATAGCATAAAGGTATTTGTGAGAATAACATAAAAATATTTATTAGTCATATTACAGTCTCCCTCTTAAAGAGGTCATAAGCTCTTGGATGATGCATTTCAAATAAAGAACAGTGCTGCAGACCACCCACTCTTTTAGGGTAAAGTCTTATGGTCATAAAATCTATGCAGGCTCCATTGTTCTTGATTAAATATATTCATTATAACTGCTCAGTAGGCAGCTACAGAAACAGTGCTTTAGACTGTGGAAGTTATTGTGTGAAATATCTGGAGACCGTATTTGTCAGCTTAGTAGATTTAAAGGTTATTAACTCTGCGTGGGTGCACATATACTGTAGTAATACTCAGAGAAACACATCTGTTGTTGAGGTAAATGTAAATGGAATATGTTATATAATATTTTATTGTAATGACTTTTTGAGTATCTGATATGATTTAATGTTTTTAGTCAACTAAAGGAGGTACAGTAACTATGCGCAAATCTAGAAGAGTGATGCTTGTGGTGCAAGTTTTTCTTGGCTAAGTGCACTGACTTCCTGGAGTCTTGTCATCAACTTGAGGTTGCCAGGCAACCAGCAGAGACTGTGAGCCTGTGAGATGTAACATGTTAATTAGTGAGCTTTAAGTGCTGGTAGGCTGATTTTCTTACCTCTGGACAGAACCAGACAAACTACTTCTCCCTGTTTCTTTGTCAGGTTGAAACCTTTTATTTAAATAAGAGAATCCTAACTAACTCTTGGCAAGAAAGCAAATAAGTGAATTTCCACAAATGCCTTTAATTCTGGCCATTGCTTTAATCATAAACAATTTTTATTGACAGTGCATCAAATGCATTCATTCAGTGTCTCAGTATTACTGTCTTGCAGCATGTAAAGTAACACTTTATGTTCAGAATTTATGCTAATCCACCTTGTTTCCAGCTGCAAGAGGTATTTGTTTCTGGCATAGACTGTATGTTTGAAGTTGTTTGCAGCTTTTTAAAAAAATCAAGTGGAAAAAAAAATAGATAACAGTGACAACACAGGAGTTTAGACAGGATAATGTTATAGTATTACATAGTAAATAGTATTTCTCACCTTAGTTTAGCCTGTTAGTATACTGTATGAAAATTTGCTAATTAGCACTAAACATCAAGTACGGCTGAGGCTGCACTGTGCTCCTGCAAAACAGCTACCAAAGGTTATTTGTACAAATACCAAAAAAAAAAACGACAAACATAAACATTTTACATTGGGTGTTACATTGTGGCTGTAGTGTTTAGATACAACAAAGTTTGTCATGAGCTGACTTGTGTGGATCCACAGATGCACAAAGCAGAGGACTTTCCTACTGGAGACTGGAGTTTGTGTGCAGTGTGAAACAAGCAGTGTGAGAAGTCATGCGATTTGTCACGCGATGTGAAACATCACATACGTCATGTGATAAACCAGTGAGTTGAAGCAAACAATGACATTTTAACAACATATAACCATGTTTAGTTAGTGCCTAACCCTAATCTACTTTTTAGGACAAAAACCAGTGTTACACCAGACGACATTATCTGCCCTTTAAGTGCTTGGAACAAAATTGTGCAGTTTCAACAGACACGTGCCAAGACATGTAGGGGCGGTTCTGTGAGTTGTATCAGAACGTTGGGACAAATGACATACGTATAAGTGTTAAAGTTGGAGGACTTGTTGACTTTGCAGGTGATCGTGATATTTGATGGAAAGTCTGTGGATCAGCTGTATTCATGCTGAATGGGTAAAACCATATGTAAACCTTATTGCTGTGCTAGACGAACAGTTAAGGGATCGTGAATGATTCATCCTTTGTAACAAAGTCATGGCCAGACATTCAATATTTGTTAAGGTGGTTAATTGGGACAAAAGCTGAGAACGGTCCAAAATTTCCTTCTCTAATCGTGATGATGATGGTCATGGTGAAATTCTCTAACAATATAAACAATATAAACTACTACTGCTGCATTTGCATTATATCTTTGTTACATTTTTATGTATAATGAAGGACTAAGGTGATGGGATGCCGAAGTTGTAGAGTGGATGTATTGTTGAGACGTAGGTCTCTCATCGCAGCATGTAAAGCTCTCAGTGTCTTCAGCTCTGCGTTATGTGATGTGACACGTACTGTGGTTTCTGCTGCCTGTCTGTGTACTTGCATCTCTCCTCTGGCTTTATTATTAATTCAGAGACCATGCAAGTACACGTCTTGTCTCCTCCTCTGCTGTCTCTTGGAGAGATCGTTCAAAAAGAAAGATTAAAAGAAGAGCATAATTAGACAGGAGGATTTCCACTATCATGGTAATTGAAGCCGTGCTGTCATATAACAATGTCTAATTGGTCTCAAATTACAGAAAAGCAATTAGGATGGTTGGGAGTTCCTGCCAACTATAAGTTGCTGAGATGAAAACCTATAGTTTACATTTCAGCATGTCTCATCCACTATTTAGCTGTCTCATAGTTGTTTTCCCCATCATGTCACTGGAGCACAAGCACCCTTTACATGTAAATTACTCAGTAAATAAAGTTGCATTGGTGCATTTTAACTATATATCGGATCTAGTTTAATTGTAACACATATAAGCAGCTGTAACAGCGCTGCTTCACTCCCATTTCAATCCCTGTTCACTACCAAACAAGCAGAGTAGGTCAAAACGGGACTGTCCCGGGAGGTGAAAAGACATAAGAGATTTCACTAAAGATATAAAGCCATTTAGATTTGATAGGAGATGGTGCGGTGCCTTAGCTGATTCCTCTAGGTGTATTTATCCCTCCCAAAGAATACAACTTGTAATTTGGGTCGTGCTCCCAGATAAAGATTTTTCCTCCCTGCCCTCATATGCTGCTTCTCATTGCAGCAAAGGTCACATTGTGTGTCGGAGAATCAGGCACCTTTGTGTCAGAGTGCGGAACGCATGCACACCACACAGAGCATAAAAGCAGCCCAGTCTGTGATGACCCAGCGTGTATATTTCATATCTGAACAGTGTGGGCTGGTTTCACCCCTTACGACATTATACTACTTTAACTCTACACTCACTATGTTCAGGTGGTTACATGGCTTTACTTGCCATCACTACCATCCATGAAGTGTTTTTTTTGTGTCTCAGCTCAGGGAGACTGTCCTCGCACCCAACTTCGTAAAAAACCAAAGATGTGGGAATACATGGTTAAACTTTGCTTAGGTTTTAATGTGTAAGATTGTAAGCATTTTTGGTGTGGTGATAACCATGGTTACTGGTGGCTAACACTGAATAGAGCAAATACTCGTTGAGCAGCTGTTTTGTCAAAAAGGCAACAGAAGAGCAGCTTTATAAAGTAAATGGGCTTAGTTTTTTATGCCAGTCAAAAGTATTTGCATCTGTGATCTGATTTCATATTGCACACAGCTTGATTAGTTTTCCACACAACAGCAGGGCTCAGGAAAGTGTGTTTCTTTGCTGAGAAGTTGAGAACGTGCAACCTGCAACTTCTGATCAAGCGTCTCAGCATGGCTGCTTCTTCTTGAATTAAAAAAATAAATACAATTCTGTGAATAAACAATGTCAAGGTTATTGTCATGATTGTGAGAAAAGTAATGTTTTAGCAAAAATGAAATATTTGTCTCTTTATGCAGATGCATCGCAGCTAGTGCGCTAACCTTGTTGACAAATACACTGTGTCTCCTGTGGCTGCTTCTCTATAAAAACCGCCCTGTGTTTATGTGATGAGATTACATTTCAAAGAGTTATGCTGGATTACGTTCATGCATCATTTCCTGTGAATCCCCAGGGTGTCTGATGCTTATTTCGATTCAGCATTGGGATTACACACATAGCCACAAACAATGAAAACTACTATGTACATACAGGGGTGGTAACAGAATTTCTTGATGAAAAAAAAATAGTCTTACATAATATCAGAAACAGGGTTTTATTTTATAAAACCATAAGAAACAACAATGAAACTAACTATGTTATTACTGTCAGTCATTGTTGACAATTATTTGAATTCATACATTCCTCCCTTGGATGTGTGACATTTTAATTTTTTTTATTTCTGTAAAATAAAAAAGTGAAATTTTCTTATTTGAAGGGCAATTTTTGCCCTTGTTGTTATCTGCCACTCCTTGTACTAACTGTCTCTGTATGCACACCATGTCAAGTGCTAGCAATGGCAGCTTCCTGACAAGTAAATGAAAGGTCCCATCGTTCTTCTTGTTTCTTCCCAGGTGACACCCACTGTCCCCATTCCGTCAGCATCAAAAAGCCAAACAAGATGCCGAGAACCTCAAAAACGGTCCATTATGGGCTGCCAGGGGGAGAGCAGACACCATTAAGGAGTGGTATCGGTTACAAATAATGCATGTCTCCAGTCTCATTCTCATCTTGTCTGAGAGAAAGGGGACAGCTCAGAGATGTACAGATGCACCACAGAGACTTTGCATGCTGAATAACTCTCACAGACCAAGGACATCTCCTCAGCAGAGAGATGGTGAAGGCAAGAGCTTGCCACATAATGTAATCCCGCTCTAAAACATTTTAACAACTGAACGAAACATACCGGACTGATGTTTATCTTGACACTGATTGTGTTTATTGCTCAGCTACAGAATTCATAATGTTACAGTTCATAAACCATACTGATTAAGTAACGTCCCCATCAGTCTCTATCACCTTACCGCTGGTATTATCAATGTCACTTTTCATGGCTGCTGAAATTAAAGACCGCAGGGATAGAGGAAGTCTTTACCCAGATAAGTAATTTCTCTTTCACCGAACTTGCTCACGGTGTATGCTGCACTATTCCGTTTTTTCACAAGGCTAAGCCCATGGCACTTACTGTATCATTTTGATTAGATGTACTAATCAAGAGTAATTCCAATCAAATGCATTTGTTAATGCTTCTGTCACACTTCTGGTTTGACCTGGGATACATGGAGGGCGTGATGCAGCCTTATATTTCTGGGTAGTTTGAGTTTTACTGCAGACTGGTTAATTATTTTCATAAATAGCAGTCAGCTAGCCACTTGGTCCTGTCTGCAGTTCTTAGAAGGGCTGCTCGGGTTTCCCTCCACAGCTTACAGCAGTGATGGATGTGCACTTGGATGAATGGGGCAGCAATTCGCGTTTCTTAGCTGTGGAACAGTGGAGGCTGGTAACTTAGGGAGCGTATGAACGGTAAGAGACCTGTGGCAGAAGAAGGGAGAGAGTCATGAGCGTATTCTACCCAAGGTAAGAAAGAGTTCCAGGTGGAGGGGTTGGAGGAAGTGATGCATCTGAGGGCTGTGTTCAGATTTGGTTGGCTTGTTCTGTTTGGCCATTGGAGAAATTGGGACCAGACCAGAGATGGTACAAACAGGAGACCAGGGGTTCCAGTGGCGGGGTCCGGTTCCTGTTGCTGGCCTTTGCTTTGTCAGAGGCAAAGGTTATCAGTTGCTGGGCTAAGAAACCCACGACACTTATCCAGGTCCCCAGAGAAGGGCTTGGGAAAAGGTACATAAGACTTGTTGACCGTAAAAGCAGTGAGTGGCAGTGGCAGAGGAGTCTCTGAAGGAGAAGCAGAGTGGTTTGTTAATCAACTCCGTCAGCTGGGAGATCTGCTGTACAGACTGACTCAGTCTTTCCTCCAAATGCAGCATCTGCTGGTCATGCTGTCCCAGTAGAGTGTCCTGGCTGGTGACCTCCCATTGGAGCTGGTTCACATCTCCTGGGGCCAGTCTGTCACATGTCCAGAGTGTACAGTAGTTATTAAGTGGACCCAAAGTGAGAGATGGAACAGAGAAGTAGTAGTACATGAGTAGGAACTGGGGGGAGGGGAACACAGGAAAGGGACAATGTCCATGGGGGGAGACAGGAGAGTGGATGGAGGAGCTTGGAGTCCCGGTGTAGGAGGAGCCTTGGATCGGTAAATAGCCGGGGAATGGCGGGTTGAGGCCAAGGGGAAGAGAGCCGTACAGACGAGGAGCTGGACAGTTGAGCGAAGTGGCGTAGAGCGGCCAGAGATTCTGCAATGGAAGACAACAGTGAGAAACAAGGTTTTGTTCTAGGAGCTCGGTTACAAAGGCTAGAGTTCTCTGGTACCATGAGGTTTACTGAGACGATCTGGCGACTTGTGGAGTGAAGGAGACCAGTATATGAACAGTTGTTATCAAAGTGGGGGACTGAGTGCAGGCGTGACCCGCCGCTGCACAAACATGCACACACATATACGAGAACAAACCTGGAATGGGTGAAAGGAGGGAGAAAGGGAGGTGGAGAAGACCCACAATGTTCGGAAACCCTCTGTTACACCTCCTGGTGATAGTTCATTAAAATGAAATGTGGAGATAAGCGATGTTAACATGCTCTGTTGTGGGCTAGTTAGATCTCAATCACTGGTTCAGTTTTATCCCAAAAATGCCCCCTAATAACATATGTCAAGCCCTGCATTTTTTGCCGAGCACACGCCGTCTAAGTACTGCAGTACATACCAGGATTCTCTTGTATATTTCCCCCTTTTAATTCAAACTGTGGTTAAAATCAACACTGAGCCTGTTCCAGCGCTCCTGCTTTTTTATTCACGTGTGAGTCTTAAGATGTAATCTCAAACCTCTAAAGGCACGCACTTTTACTGTGAGATGCCATTAAATTCTGAGGCATTTATGTCTTTTTAATGAGAGAGCTAAATTGCCTTCATACGCAGCGATTTTTGTGCAAATGAAAGCCTTGCAGACTATGAATGTCAAGTAGACGACTAAATGTTCCTTGGCACATTTTGGGCCACGGGCGACAGCATTAGGATTCACACTGATGACCATGTGACACAGCCAACGGGACTCTCTATGGGAAAATATTTTAAATGTTATGAGCAAAGTGCTGATGTACATCAGCAACACAACAGTGACATTGCAGACTATGTCAAAATCTGATCAAAAAAATTTTAATTTATTTCAGTGCACAAGTCAATATCATGTATCTGCACTGCTGTCTGCTGTATCCCTTTGATCAAAAATGACTAGACACAATTCTTTGGTGCAGTAAGTAATTTCTGAAACATATTCAAACAAATTTTGTGACAGTCACATTCCAGCGTATCAGTTATTCTGCATATTTTCTATGAGAAAATATCCCCAACTCACCTCTGTACACTTTACACTTTCTGTGGTTTGACAGCTTCAGCACTGAGTCTAGAAATCTGTTTTTCTGATAGCACAAAATGTTCTCACCGTGTGATTAAATGACAAATTGTGATATTGGCAAACAAATTAAAATCGTGAAAAATGTATTACAAGTAAGTAATTTTAACTAAAGGTCCTTGGGAGTTACTGTAGTTCCGATACCAATTATGTGACCCGTCTGTGTGGAGTGTGTGCAGTATGTGACATGACAGAGGTGTCATCTGTGGGGGGAGGCTGCTATTGCTTTCTATTGGTTGATCACCTTTCACCTCTCCTGCTTTGATTAGTATTGGTTCAGTCACTTATTAAAGCTCTTGTTACACAGATGTAATGTTGCCTTTAGCTGCTGTGATGAGCTCAAAAATCAAAATGAAAATGGTGAGATGCATGTGAAAGCTTGGGGGGAAAGTTAGCATGTGGCCCTTGAGTCTTTGTCATGCTTGTCTAATGTATTTATTTTTTAATATAGACATTTGCACTTGAAAGTTTGTGAACCCTTTAGAATTTATCTGTTTCTGCATTAATATGATCTAAAACATGATCAGATAATTTTAATAAATGATACAAAAATAAGCTTATTTATGTTTTTTATTGTAGGTAATTGCAGTCTTGAATATTTGTTTTTGACAAAACCTTAAAGAAATAGTCACGCTCAGTGATGTAAATTTGAACTGTGATGTATTTGAAAAATGTTTTACTATAGTGATTTCCACGACTTAAGGAAGGAAGGAAGTGATGTTTTCTGTACGTTTTGGTTGCCATTACCAAGACATAAAAAAAGACAGACTGGACATCAACCCTAGCATGTTTGCACAGTTGTATTTAAGCCATAATGCATACAGTATTGTGCCATATTTATGTGATGTATATTAAATACCTTCAGGAAAACCAGGTGGAAACTAAAATCAGTCTGAACTACCCAACTTCAATCATCATCACACATCAAGCTTCATCCCCTGAAATTCTCATGTAGCCATGGATGCCCCGCCTCTTATGAACAGGTCATGTGTAGTGCCACAGTCCTCCCTTTGATTAAACCTTCCAACCTGTCCTCTGTAGACGGACTCAATAGATTTTGTAAGGCACTGTAGTCAGTCCTCACATTTGTTTAAAACAGCAGCTCCAAACACTTTCAGTTTCACGCTAAATGGGGCATAATAACAAGCTGCTAAATAAATCAGAAACATTTGTCTGTGTTGTCAAGTGTTGTCCTTTCTACATGCACATATACTGTAATCTCAGGGAAGGAAGCCAAGAAACCAAGGTCATTTTGCTGTCAGTCTTTGTTACACTCATCTCATCTTTCACCTTTAGGCCTATTTTGCTTTTGCTACAATAATTGTCGTGATGTGTACTGTAGGCTTGTCAATTAATCCAAACCCTATACGACTCCTACAAGACACCCTCTGATCTATAAAAGATAAGCAGCTCTGTCTGATATCTTTCGTCCTTGAAACTACAGTATGCAAAAGCTATTAAATAAATTACAGTGAAAAATAACTTATCACCCTTTGATTATTATGTCGATAGAAGTGTTTGTTCTTTAGTACATCGTATTCACTCAATAGTGTAGTAATACAATAATTAACAACAAAACTTTGTTATGTGCTGAATGATGTATGTTTTTGTGTTGGTTGCGGTTCTACAGCTGTTTATTGGCACTGTGGCCATTTTACTGACAACGCTACTGACAGTAGTTTAAAGGACTTAATTTTTCCTCATTGTAACACTAAAACCAAAATGTAATTTTTTTTTTTTTACTAATTTTTGGTTAGTTGTCAGCCTGCAGCCTGGATTAGCTGAGATGTCGTTCGTGCACAGTTGACCAGATGCAGGGGAAACAAATGCAGATTTCTGAGGATTTGGGGCAATGTTTGTTGAAAATATGTCGGACACTTTAGAAAGAATAAAAATCTCATCCAGTGGAGCACTATGTCTGGCAGTGTGCAAAGACGAACAAGCTACTATAATCCAGGTTGCAGGCTGACAAGGAACCAAAAAGTATCAGGTGTATTGCGCTGATCGGTGATAGGACAACACATCCAGATACTACCTGATGGGATTTCTCACCCATGTTTACATTTACATGTCCCATTTCATGGAAAATTTCACAACACTAAACTGTTTTGATATTTAAGTTAATTAACTTCCTTTTTTGTGGTTTGCATTTCATCAGGTACTCTTCCTATATTTCATTATTATGTTATTCAGAACATAATTTATGTCGTACCAACCTGGCCGGTGTTTTGTTGTTGCTTTTGTTGCTCTTTTTCTTTTCTCTCTTCACTTTCCGCTCACCCCAACCGGTCAACACAGATGGCTGCCCACCCTGAGCCTGGTTCTGCTGGAGGTTTCTTTCGTTAAAGGGAGTTTTTTCTCTACACTGTTGCCTAGGGCTTGCTCAAGGGGGAATTGTTGGGTTCTCTCTATACATCTTAATAGTCTTGACTTTATTCTGTAAAGAGCCTTGAGATGACGTGAATTGGCGCTATATAAATAAAGTTGAATTGAATTAAATGTTGCACACACTGTAAGTAGTGTATGAAGTTATGGGAGATGAAAAGTGTGTCTGTGCACTCAGTGAACCTGTTTTGTAATACACTCAATGGTTCATGGTCACCATGGTTTTTATTAAGAAAGTTATTTCTTCAGGAGAATCTTGCAAGAGTTTTATGCCTCACTGTTTATGAGGCACTGTTTGTCAGATTTCAAAATTCAAAGCTATACCAGCCTGAAATAGTTTGTTAAGATAGTATCAGACTGTCACCGTGCTGCCTTCCTTTCTTAATCAAATTAGTCTTTTCGAAAACACTATATAAAACAAAGCGTGGGGAAGCAAAGCGATGGTTGTTGGTATGCAGTGCCTCAAGTGGAGGGTATCAAAGAGAGACGACGGGCAGCATAGTGAGAGATAAACAGGAGATACAGAGGGCAATTGACTAGCTCAGCAGCGTGATTAATGTGAAAACCTTTAAGAAAAGGTTATGGATCCGTAGGGAACACAATTGTCTGTATGACACGGAGGAGAAGCAGAGTGGAAAAAAAGACAGAGGTCAAGTGAGGTGCAAAATTACATGAATACCCCATTCTCATGGTGTACAGTACTTCAGAAGACTGCTCTTAGAGTATTCATCCCAACGCTTAGTATATTTAACCTTCTGAGCAATGAATTTTATAACTGGGTTATTTTAACACACTGATCTGTTTAAATACAGCAATATTCATATGATTACCACTAAGTCATATAATGTTGTTGGTAAAGCAAGATAAAACATGTACTTCAAACAAGTCTGTGTTGAGGGAAAGTTCTGCTCACAAACTTTGTGACATCGCTGCTCTGTGATTTGTCACATATCCTGGCAAATATGAAAACATTCAACAATTGAAAAGCTTTGAAAATGTAAGGTAAATTACCAATGGCTGTATTTACCATTATACCTTATCTAAGAGGGACTAATGATTAATGCCATAGTCAGAGTTTTTCTATTTGCCTTTAAAATACATATTGATAATTTAGAGTAGAGAGCAATAGTCAAAGTAAAGCTAGGGTAAAAGATCTTTATCTTAGATAATACTTAGAAATACTTCAATTTCAATGTCATATAATTTTTTTGCTATTAGTGTAGCAGACTACTGCTACACTAATCAGTGTAGCAGTAGTTCAGCTCATATATTCACTCTGTTTTATGTCTCAACTTGAAGAGCTGCATCACTCTCTTCCCTGTTTGTCCCCATTATTCCATAAGACCGTTTGATTTGTATCATCACTGTTGTGTACCGTCACAGCTGTTTCATCTGTGGAAGTGGAAGTGGAAACATACAGGACCTATTTAAATCGCTGAATAAATGTAAAGAGTGTCTCACAATTCGTTCATCTTAATAATGATACTGTAATTCCTGACTGGTGCACTGAAGTTGGTTGGTAAAATTGAACTTACTGTAGCCAACTTTAATGCAGTGGGGATCCCATCACTCATTGAAAGGATTTAACTGAGAGCGCCTTCAATGACTCTGTATTGATTGAAACTAGGTTGGAAATTGTCGTTCATTACAGCATATAAACATAAAACATAACCCTCCCTGGGGGCACTGGGGCATTCTCTCCCCCTCATTTTTCTCTGTTGTACTGTACTTTTTCAATGGAAACAAAAACCACTAAAGAAATTCTTTAAAAATCTAAGAAAAAGAAAGAATTGTACATTGCTGAGTCTCTAAAAATGCAAATGGTAAAATTATCAGGAGGGACTACAGAGTGTGTGAAGCAGTAGAAATTTAAATAAAATGGCCTTTTAAAATGAATATATTAATTTCAATCTAGTTTGTAGGTTCAACTGTTAATATCCTTATTGCACTGATGAAACTCTATAGAAGAGAAACATTTTATCAGTTTATCTGTGTTTATGATGAACGAGGATGAATTTGATGAAGATGCTAGTGTTTGACTGAATTTATGATACTTTCTGGAAGCATATTGTACCATCTATGACAACACTGATGCAGCAAGTCAACCACAGTCATGACTTGCTCTCCGACTGTGATGTTTTTATTAAAGAAAATATGCTGAGAGCACGACAGTAAAAAGATGTTTAAAATATATTTTTTACTGCCCCTGGATGACAGAGGAGTGGAGAGAGATCAGAGTTTTTTAAATGTGAAGACAAATCAGATTAACTGGTCAACTGTAAACTTGTAGAAGTTTCACACCGTGCAAAAGCAGCCACTTTAAAAACAAACACACACACACATATATACACCAACACATAAGTGTCTATCTTGCTACATCCTCATATCAGTCAGTCCCTCTGTTGTACTGGGACGCTGTCTGTCGTTACTTATTTACCGCTCACTGTTTTAGCCTTTGCACTAAACAACTTTCTGCCCACCTCAGAGAGATATATTGCTTAAATTTTCTTTATATTGTCTAGCCCACCCTCAAACAACTGCAACAACACCCAGCACCCGCACATAAACGTCTCGACAAGAGGCTTCAGTTCATCCACTTCCAAAGCCCGTGAGCTCAGGCTCAAAGTACAAGGTCCTTTTTAGCAGCCTGCAATCAGGGGGAAGCAGTGGGCTGAAATTGTCATTGAGGCTAATTACAAGCAATTAAAAGCCGGTTGTCTGTTGCACTGACATTTTCTGGGGATAAAGCGTGCACTGACTGTTCTTTTGTGTTGTCTGGATTTTGGGAGTGTTTTAGCAACAATATTTATTGGGAGCCATCTGAACTGAACCATTGCTCCACCTTTAATCCAAACCGAAATTACTAGCAAGTATCGGATGGATTTACACAAAGGGTTGTTCATGTACTGACAATTCCTGTAGGATGAATCTTTGAATGACTTTTTGTCTATCATCAACCCCAGCCAGTGACGATTTCAGTTTTTGAGGGATATGTCCACACTGAGTTAAAATTTGGTCATTGTAATAATCAGGTTCTTTGTCTTCTTACAAGCAGGAAATAATAACCAACATAAACATATTACCATTGGTTGATGTGTAGTGTCTTTAGTGAACAACACTTAGTATTTATATGCAGTAATGTTTGGCAGGTGGGAGAGTGTGTGTGTGTGTGTGTGTGTGTGTGTGTGTGTGTGTATATATATATATATATATATATATATATATATATATATATATATATATATATATATATATATATATATATATATATATATATATATATATATATATATATATATATACACACACAGTTTTGACTCTTCAGGGTGGAACATAGAGTTAAATCAGGCCTCACCAAGCTCTCAATTTCACACTGCGTACTACAACTGTTTAAAATGTGTACTAATAATACTGTATGTATGTTTGATTTTGTGGAATGCAATGACAAAAAAACTATAACTTTAGAATGCAGACATTTAAAAATAATAAACAAACAGCAAGTCTTTTTACAAAAATTAAATCCTTATCTTTTGTTTTCTGAGACGTTCCTGGCACAGTTTTGTTCACAGTGGTAATTTTCAAGCCGTGAATAGCTTTTTATTTACCTGTGTGCACAGCATTGTAAGAGCAATGGAGCAAATCAACTGTACACTGGAACTTTAATTTCTATTTTGCTCTGTTTGAGTGTATATTTTTGACATTTTTCTCATGTAAATACACTAAAAACCTGTTTAGACATAAGTACACCGGATTTGTGAGATAAAGAGTAAATTTGTTTCCTACTTTTCAAAGAAACAAATTACTTTTTTTAGATGTATCATTCAAACATGATTTTCATGCATGTATCTCTCAAACTCTGCATTGCCATCTATTTAAATTACTCAGAGTTTCAGTATGTGGGCCTGCATTAGCTCCTTTGTCTGCTCTATTTATCATCCCTTGCTTTAGTTTCCATTTTTATCCATACTTTTAAATTCCTCTTCTATCTTTGTGTAATGGCCCCTATTTAGTATGTGCACCAGTGAAGACTAGCTGCTGGTGCTGCTGCTGCTTTAGAGATGAGTATTCTGGGATGAAATGAGTTGCAATATGCCTTCCATCCATTATTGATCCATGATTAACTAGAGTTCAGCTGGGTTCTTGACTTCAGCATCTAAAATAGGCTGGGAAGACTTGGCAAAAGCATGTGGTTCTGTCACACTGTTGGCATACAAAAAATATCTTATTTAAGCTGCCTTTACTGTAATAACAACAAATAAGTTACTTTGTATGAAAGCAGGATGACAGTGTAAACTTTTCACTCTTCTTTTGAAAGTGAGTGTGAAATCACTGTACAGGTGGTATACATGATAACAGAGGCCAGAGGTAGGAGAAGCCTGATAGCTTGTTCGCGCCCTATCTGACAGCCATGCGTATCACTCAGGGAAAGCTTCACTCGAGACAGCTTTGCAGACACGTTGATCCTGATGCAGTTTGACGCTGATGGTGCACACGACTGACCTTTGGGCTGTAGAGTGCACTCAAACAACACTTGCTGCATGTGTTTATGTCCCAGAGACAGTCTAATGAGGATGTATTTGAAGCCAGGCAACTCCAGAAGGAAGTGCCAGGATACAGCTGCTGCCACCAGGGCCATAATCACCACTTCTTGCCTGACTCATACTGGGTAACGTTGTCAGCATGTGACACTGCTAGGACAAATGATCTACAGATAAACCTGGGGCATAATTTTAGCAATCCAGCATTTGTTCAGTCCTTTAACGTTGCTAATTGTGCATGAATACCAAATTTAAAGTGTTCATCTCACACATCATTTTACAGTCCTGGGAGCAGGTTCTCCAATTCTCTCATTGCATGTTACACCACAAATTTCATCATTTTTTCAGGCAGGAGATGTGGTAGCATATCACAGCCTCTGGCCTGACACATTTATTTGATTTTCAATTAAATTTTTCATAGTTTTGAAAGTAGATTTAGTATTGGACTGATAGAACTGATTTGTCTGCAGTTGTTTATTATTTTTATTCATGTTTTTTCTTTTTTTAACTAATCTATCAATTGTTAAATGGTTAAACTCTTAAAATGTTTAAAAGACTTAAAAGAATGTGCTACACAACAGCCCAGAGCCCAAGGTAACATCTGGTGTTTTGTCTGAGCAACACACCAAAATCCAAAGGCAATCAATGTACAACAATATCCAACAGTTAGCAGCAGCTTTTCCTCCCAAGGTGGAGAACCAGAGAATGACCAAAATGATTAATAATTTGTAAAAATATTTGGCAATTAGATTTTTGTTGATCAACCAATCATGTTTCCTGGCTTTAAAACTTACTTACATAAACATTTCACTTCGTGCCCTTCATGCACATTGCGTGTAGTGAAACAGTGCCCATCACGCTTTTCAATAGAATACTGATTTAACAGGACAGGCAAAGACAAAAGATTGAATTGAAAAATTGAAGTAGTTGTTAAAAGACAAAGTTCAAAGAACAGTCCTAAAGGCATAGTTTCCTGAATAAAGTTTGGGGAAAATATTCTACTGACTGCACAATTTCAGGATACTTTTTAGCTTACTGCCCACATTGAATCCAACCCTGAAGGACAAACTAGTAATAACACAGGAGACTGTTTGTGTAGCTCTTTTATTTCCATTCCTGGCTGAATCTGTGTGTGTGTGTGTGTGTGTGTGCGTGTGTGTGTCTGTGTTTGCTGTGTTGAAAGAATTGAAGCAGCACTGAGAGCAGCTTCCGAGTCAGTGTAAACCCTCCGTGCCACACTCCACCTTATCTGCCCAGATGGATGATGCCCTCCAGGGAGGGAGGGGGGGGGGGCACCATTAAATTTTTTACACGGCACTCACAGATCTTCATTCTAGGAGAAGCTTACCTGGTCAACACCTGTCCAGTCTTTGGTTTCCATCACAATGCTCTTTGACAGTTCATCCAAGTAGATCTCATTGTTGGAATATCATTCTCAAGCAAAATATCAGTTTCAGACATGATTTATGCTCATGCAGCTATTTGGTCATTTTTAGTTTGTGTAGCACTAATTTAGGCTACAAACTGGTCGCTTTACTTCCTCAGCTGACGACTTTCATGAGACACCTTTTTGTGAATGTCTTAATGTTGACAGGGCAGAAAAGTGATGGATCGAGGATCGAAGTTAAGCTTCCTTATTTGTCTGGTGTGTTCAGTGGCTTTCATTTCACAGTGATTGAAGGCATATTCACCACAGTACTGTGTATAAAAACAGAGTAGCACATACTGCACTTTTGCCATTTCTCCACCACCAAAATGTCAGCCAAACCTGCTTTCTCCTATTGAAGGACTTGCTGCGATTAGCTGACAAATCACCTAGTTAGAAGTGCAACACATTTGAGGCACAAAAAACAAATCCTTATTATTTTGTAGCAGTGACTTGTTTCAGATTTAGTGAGGTCACTTTTTCTCTGTCTAGTGATTATTATTAAGCCTTGATTCCCAATTATTTTCTATGTTGGCAGGTGGGAGAAATATGTGGAATGGAAACAGTTATAGCTCAGTTTTGTGAGATCATGATGCAGGGGTTCAGATTTATGGAAACACTGATAATTAGTGTAACTTTGGCAATTAGCATTCAACCTTGAAGTTTCATACATAGACAGAAGTCACCATCTGTCAGCACAATGCAGGGCAGGACTCTGTGGTGGAGATGTGCTCACAACTCACTGTGTTTTTGTTTTGTTTTTTTTGGCTGCAGGAACTTCTACTACATCACCATGCTGCGTGACCCAGTGTCCCGCTACTTGAGTGAGTGGAAGCACGTCCAGCGTGGAGCCACATGGAAAACCGCCCTCCATATGTGTGATGGACGCTCGCCCACACCGGATGAGTTGCCCAACTGCTACAGTGGGGATGACTGGTCTGGTGTCACCCTGACAGAGTTCATGAACTGCCTGTCCAACTTGGCCAACAACCGTCAGGTCCGCATGCTAGCTGACCTGAGCCTGGTGGGCTGCTACAACCTGTCCTCTATAAACGAGAGCCAGCGAAACCACATCCTTTTGAGCAGCGCCATGAACAACTTGAAGAACATGGCTTTCTTTGGCCTGACTGAGTTTCAACGCAAGACGCAGTACCTGTTTGAGCGGACGTTCAGCCTGCGCTTCATCTCCGCATTCACGCAGATCAACAGCACACGAGCTGCCAACGTGGACCTGAGCGAGCCCGTGCGCAAACGCATCGAAGAGCTCAACTTCTTGGATATGCAGCTGTATGAGTATGCAAAGGACCTGTTCCTCCAGCGTTTTCAGTTCACCCGCCAAAGGGAGCACCAGGAAGTGCGTTTGAAGAGGCGCGAGGAGAGGCGTTGGCTGAGGGAGCAGAGAGAGCAGGGTAGGCCGTGGCCACCAAGACGCAGAGGAGGCGGACAAGTAGGTGGAGGATTTGAGAAAGGGACTGATGGTGACTTCCCCACCACCACTGAAGACTATACAAGCCAAGTGGCCCGCTGGTGAGACTTTGATCCTGCAAAGGCAGGCGCCAGAGCAGCTGATGGAGACTCCTCACAGACTAGTTCAAACATGTCCTTTAACTCTCTCTCTCTGTCTCTCTCTCTTTCAATCCACAGCTTTCTCTTTGTGTCTCACTCTGTCTCCTGCATCTATCTGTTTCTCAGCTTCGGTGTGATCCAAGTGCTCTGCTGTTTCTGTATGAAAACTGCCAAGTCTGTGAGTCTCACAGCAGCGCTGCCTTGGAGTTCCCTTTGGTGTCTTAAATCTTTAAATGCTGTTCATATATTTTTTTTGTCATTTAATTTTTGCCTTAGTTGTTTATCATTTGTTGAATAAGAACTGAGGTGTATGGAAAGAAAAAACTAAATAAGTTGCCATAGATTCACTGCTAATTTTTGAATTTTCTATATGAAAGATGTAGTTGTAGAAGAATTGATGGTTGCATGTCACACCTACACATTATGCTTACAATTGGGGTACTGGTTTCCAAAAAATATGCAATACTGGAAAGCCAAGTGAATAAATAACAGTTTATCTATTTTATTTATTTAATGCCAGTGAAACTCTCTGAGGACCATGCATGCAGTTACCTTTTTTAAAACCAAAATATGGAAAACCTATATGCTGATATTTTGGCTGCAGTGCAGTATACACACTATTATTTTATGAGTGCAATACCTTGCAGGTTACCACCTCTCTCAAACAAATTGTATAAACACAGTCAGTCACAGTCAGGAAGAGGGCATCCTGCTGAACAAAATAACCTCAGTTTCTGCCCGTACTTTTGGTAGAAGCCTTTGTTTTTTTCTGTTTTTTTTACATGAGCAATGGAAACAGTGATGGGTTATATTTTGTCAGTAAATCATTTTGGAAGCCGTTGCTTGGAGAAATAAAAAAAAAAGGTGGTAAAAAAGTACAGGTGATGAAAAATGTCAGTGTTGCTGGTATGTGACTTGACTGTGAATGAGATGATCAGCATTCAGTTCTCATGCCCCTCCCCGTCACACTGGCTGCTTTTACATGTTTGTGAAACTGATGGCAACTGCACTGTGGGCAGCGAGTGCACTCTGATGCCAGCAGAGTGCCAGCCCACAAAGACCCGCCTCAAAGCAGATAGTGGAGAAATAAAACATGTCTGTCATTTCGCCTGCCTGCTAGTTTTCAGTGCAATCAGTGAGGCAGAGCATGAAGGTGAGAGAGGGCTTGTTTTTATCTCGTTAAATAGAGTTCAGTGATTCTTTTTATGTTTCTTATCTTATATTCATTCGAAATCCCTACTGTTCAAATTAAATGTTCACTAAATGTCACCACTGAAGTCCTATAGCTGCTGCTACTTTAACAGTAATTTCTCATGTTTCTTCTTTGATTGCAGTTACTCGGATAAAATACCTCAGATGTCACAGTATAATTTCATTTTAAAGAATCACCCATGTCTTGTTTGAGTGATTCATCCAGCTGGTGAATGAAGGCAGGTTGGGTTGTTTGAGCTCTATGGGTGCACTTATGTCTGTATGAGTTCACTGAGCGTGTGGACAGATGTAGCAGAACAAAGACGAGGCGGATGGAACATTAATAACACCGTTATAAGTGTTTCAAGTGTAGCAACCAGCTTTAGCTCTGAACATTGAATCATTTATGCAGGCATGCCATTTGTGATGTGACAGTGAAATAATCATACCTGAGACTCATTGTTTCCAATAAAACTGTCTCAGTTTTATGCTACTTTTAACTCACAATGCAAGAGAAATGTTTAAGTTTAAACTTCACTTGCTATGAGAGTCATTGTTATACAGTAGAACAGTTACATTGCAAAACTTATATGCAACATTAAAATGTTGTTTAACTAATAACATCCAGTAATTCTGAAAAGATTTATATAGTCTGCCTATGGTTGACGTATTCATTTTCAGTCCCTTATGTTAAAGCCCCTTAAAACATGAATATTTATAGTATAGTAGTATCTATTAAATATTAATGTGAACAACCAAATGAACAACAATCAGATCTAAAGTTCGAGAAAGGATTCTTGAGGATTTGTATTAGGGTTAAAGAGGTACTCACATCCTGTACCACACACAACAATGTGAAAATGTAAATAAAAGATCTCCCTTAAACATTCAACTTTACTAAAAGTACTGAAGTACTGCCAGGTGAATGTCTATCAGCATGTGCCATTAAGAGCAGTGGTTCCATAGTGAAATAGACCCAGTGAATGGTACTGTATATGATGATATATGATATTATTGGCTAGGGATTGTTAACATTTAAAAGCTAGCTAGCTAAGACAAACAACTCAAACAGGAAATAGTCTTGATCTTATACTGTTTTTCTGCTGGAAATCACCAGCCAAAAAATGTTGGGAACCGCTGGTTTATTTTGACAGTATCTGACACATTCATGATGTAAATTATGATATAATCCCCTGAAATGTAGAGGAGTTGAAATGTGACTTGAAAAAGTTTTGAGTATTTCTTAAACCATGTAGTCAGTTTTTACTCTACTAATAAATGTATTTTATAGGACCAAAGGAGGGATTTTTTTTAATGCCCATTTTCAAAAGACATTTATTTTGAACATTTCTTTTAATAAACCAACATGCTGCACTGCAGTGTCACAAGCTGAAGGAATTACAATGTTCTCTAGTGACAGATGGCACGAGTACTGCGTGAGCAGCCGAGGCACCGTATAGCTATTAATGAAACACTGATGAAACACTTCTTTTAGTGTTGTAAATGTGCTATAAAACCTATGTGTGTGTGTGTGTGCGCGCGCGTGGGTGGGTTATCAATGTAATGTGTTATTATAAATTTAATTAAACTCATTAAGTGTTTGCATTCGTTGCCTTGGCATCATCAACAATGTGTAGATAGAAAACTCACTTTTAGAGTGTGAGACCTCACTGACTCGTAAATAAATCATTTCCAAGTCGGATCTGGCACTTTCTTTACATGAATTGTTTGTTTGTCGAGCCTCCCTGCTATAACTTCAACTTCAAAAAATCGAAATAATAAAAACAGGGGTATATTGTTAAAATGTAGGCTTCTTATTTCTATAATTTCTATTTGCTTTGCCAAAAAAATACTTTTTACCAGTTATGAAAGTAGAAAACTGACCACTCTCCAATTAGCACTGTAAATAATGTGATGAACAAAAGCCAACATAGTTTTTCACACCAAATCATACTGAGATTCTTTGCATTGACGCAAAGGAACATTTTAATAACCTTATATTTCCACTCTATGGAAGCTGATTTACCTGTATGCGTTATTTCTTTATATGATTTTACTGTTGCTAAAGAATGACTTTGTCTGGAAGAAAAAGCAATGTTACCAACACCTCAGTGATGATGGAAGAAAGCTTTGTTAGTTTAAGAATTTCTACTGTGTGAACATGTTCAAAGTCGGTGATGAACTGTCTAAAAGCCTTTTGGCATGTAATATTTAATCTGCCATTTTTTTTCATACCTTGAAAAAAACGACTGGATTCTGCTTAAATATCAGAAATAAAAGCAATGAATGGCCATTACATCATGATGCGTGTTCCTTTTTTAATCTCAGGCTGGATTTTTACTGAATAGACGGGTTATGTACAAACCAAATGCACACTGTAGACTTCTAACAGAGTTCAGTGTTATGTACATCTATTCCATACATCCATCTGCCATATCCACTTACAGTATGTGGGTGCAGGAGGCTGGAATCTATCCCAGGATACATTGGGGAACAGACAGAAGGGGATGCCAATCTGTCATTAAATCTGTTTATTATTATGCTAAAGTTATCAGATACGGATAGAAGATCTAGTGTTAAATTAACTGTTAGGTGCACAAAAATACCCACTGACTAATATTAACTCTTCAGATGTTTAAATCTGACTTTAAGAGGTTGCTTTGTAAACTATCTAAAACTCTGATTAACATCGCAAACTGTGCACCGAGGAGAAAGTGAAATATTCACATTCATTATTGCCCAAATGTGATGCATATACATAGAAAACTTCGACCACTACTTCTGGATGTAATTTACTTGGTGTAGCATCTGTTAACCAATTAATAGAAAAAATGTAGACAGAAACACTTTCAAGAGTGCCCCGTTTTTCATATTACGGAGTGAATATTCATCTGAATATATTCATTTCTTCTTCCGTGAAGAAGTAGTTAAGTAGAGGTATGCTGCATTTACTGCACACAGCCTAATTATAAATGAACACATTCACTTATTTATTTTTAATACTGTCTTAATATTTTCACAGATGTCTTTTTATTTCAGCTCAAATTAGCAACCAACAACATTTACTCTCAAAAGGCTAGATAATTAAGGCTGTAAAAAATGTTATGATAATGCATTGTTATGAGTTCACTGGTTATGAGTTAACAAGGGCAGTAATACAGCCAGAAACTGCATGCATTTTCCTTAAACCAAGAGTCGTGGTGTTTTCCAAGACGTGTATAATATGATATACAGATATGTCTGCTTCCCCTCAGGTTGTACAGCATGGATGGTTAGCTCAGCATTTGAGCCATTAACTGCAGAAAGTCATTTTAACACAGATGGTATGCCAGGGTTATCTTCCATGTTTAACTGTAGGATGTGCAGTAATGACTGGGGGGGGGAAAAGAAAGAAAGAAATTTTCTTAGCTTTTATTGTCAGCACAAAATATGTGGCCTGATAATACACACTGGTACACAGAAGCACTTACAACATTTAGTATGAGCATTATTAGCAGTGAGGGTTATATAAAGATAAGCACTTACAGATTATTCAGATAAGGAAAATGTGGCTTTTGCAGTGTTTTTACTGTTTAATGAAATAAAGTGTAAGGAAACAGGTAAAATAACTGGTAAACTTAAGCTGTATCTTTGATGTATAAATAAATAATGCTTTAATCAAAATTCTTATTTGGAGTATTGTTTAGGTATTTAGCTTGCTTTTGATTCTACAAAGTCAGTCTATATTCATTCGGTATCTCTGAACCATTGTGAACTGGCCTGGTGAAACTAGTCTTTTGCCAGATCAGAGACCAGGACAAACAGGGCTCTGGAATCATGTTAAACTGTACTGATATCTGTTTTATTGACCCACACTGCCCACCCTCGGTGATCACAGGATGTGGTGCAGCTTGTACCATGAAACATTTTACTGTCGGTTTCTAAGCCGACCATCACCCTCATGTTGAGCCTCTGGGTTTGTACGTTTATAATATAATAAACATTTTTGTTTGGGAACACTGACATCTGTTGGTCATAAAGTAGAATTGCTATTTGTCTTGCCGGTCGTTAACTGGTTTCACCACATGAAACTTTTCATGCTTTTCTTATGGCATTTTACAGTAATCATAAATGGAAAATAAGGCTTTGAATTTAGCGTGTCTGTTATTTAAACAGGTATATTCTCAGACACAGTAAAACACAAAACTTGCTTTGCTTTTTTGCAATGTTATACCACTAGATGGAAGTGCTGCTCTCGATATAATTAAAAGCATAACCATATTTAATTTGGGGAGGGATGGTCCTCAATGTGGATATGGCTAAGGCAAATTAAAAAGACTGTTGTTTGTTACAATTCCTTAAATTGGCATTTAATTCCTATTTAAATTTAGTATGGTATGCTTTTCATATGGTGGGTAATGGCAAATGGCAAAAAAACAACAACAAAATAACTGAATGTTGATTTATTTTTAAAATAAAGAACTTTAAGTAAATCGGGTGATTAGAAAATGAAAACGTTAATGTGATAATCTAAACTTAAGTCCAAGTAATTAGAAGATATGTGACATCTAAATAAAACAAATCTAAAATCAGCAACCAAAGCCACACAGTTGGGAGGTGATGCCACATAATACTTAAAGGAGTGTAAATAATTAAAAATAAAATGTGTGAACAACAAACAGGGTTAAGGTTAAAGGAATTAAAGCACTGGAAAGGATTTGTGCATTCTCTTTGTTCTTAAATCTGACACACTTTGACAGTGACATTTCCCTCAAAGGGAGCTATATGGTGACCTTTCCATGTGGCACTTGACGCCAAAGCTCCACTTTGTTGAGGGGATCTGTCAGGATGACACATCAGATAAATCTCTTCTCTTGCCCGAAGAAGTCTGGGTAAACACAAAAGAGACAATCAATTAGTCATAACTGGTTTCAGTGTATGTGTGTGTGTGTTTACATAATGAGCATACCTTCATGCATACTTTTGATCATAGCATAAGTCAACTACTGAACAGAGTTGAAAACTTTTCATTGGAGGTTAAACCAATCATTGTATTACACTTTTTCCCTAATTAAACCAATTAGTCAGATACTCAAAGTGTCCACATTTACATATGAGGTTTTAACATTTCTCTGCTAGATCTCAGCCCAAAGTATTGCAGTAGGTTATCTATTGCATGCCACTTTGGTTTAGCATGACACTCGCTGCCCAGAAGGAAGTGTTATTGATCCTTTGGGTTCTAATGTGTTCAGACATGTGGTTCAATATGTAATCACATTAAATCTACTGGAAACAATGTAGTACTATTTAAATATCTGTTAGTACTACATACATGTCTCCATGTAAGTGGCCCATGTATGGCCCTAATATAAAGTTATCTGTAATCTTTATTCCAGAAGCATGTTATTTAACCTAAAGGTAAAAGCTCACTCCCTTCCCCTTATTTTGTCTCTCTCTCCCTCTCAGTGTCTCCAGATCAGTGTCTGATCTGTTTTACCATTAGTAGTAAGTGACCTTGAGCAGACCAAATGGGATTATTTTGATTATACAAGATTTGTTATTACAACTATACTTTATTATCTCTTTATTACCGTACAAGAAGATGGATAAACAAGTTCACGTGGGATATTTCGCCGTTTATAAAGCAAATGAATAGAAGGAAATTGGACTTCACCCAATCTGCGTCAAACTTATATTCACACATTTCTTTAAATTAAATTGTATTGACACATTTCTTTAAATGGTGGTTTGTATTTGTGCGTGTTGTTAACGTATTATATATAAAAAGTCACACAGTTTTATTGCTGTTCCCTTGGTAACAAGCACCCCTTGCCCTTTTAGCTGTGTGGACCATACCACTTTAGTTACATAGGGGTGATTTATAATTATAGGATTACGTCTTTTGCCTGCAATTGAGACGCCCGAACTAATTTACTGCATGTCATATTTAAATTATATCTTGTATTTGCTGTGAGATGTTTTTATACATTTAATATTAAAATTCCTAACATTACATTGATTCTCAAGGTATCCCAAGAACCCCCCGTCGTCACATTAAACGTACGATCGTACAGTAAGCTGTCAGAAGCTTGTTGCTCAAATCTGTGCGCTACTATAAAGTAAAGAAGGAATCGAGTCGAGCACGAAGACACAACAACGAGCGTTAATTCTGGGATCAGAGTAAGAACAAAAAGAGCTGCTCTACACCTTTCAGCAACACTTGACACCTTGTTTCCTTTAGTTCAGTAGAGCTGTCGTGTCGCCTGTGTCCTAGCTGGTGCGTGATTGCTGTGTCCTTTAGGAAGCGGTCGATGAGGTAAAGCAGGTGCACGGTGGCCGATGCATGTTCGTAAATGTTAATGTTGTTGTGCGTGATGTTGGGCCGTGACAGCCGCGGTGTGTCTGCTAGCTAGGTGTTCGTGACGAGCTAGCTAAAGATGCACGGGGTGAGAATGCAAATCAGACACTAAAGGAGCAAACTAAGCAAGATAAGATGGTGCTCAGCACAGTCAGCTTAGTTGACTGTAGACTGGTATTAGCAAAAGTAAAAGTACCAATGCCTCACTTGAAAAAATCCCGCATTAAAAAAAAGCAAGTAGGTAGAATCGGAAAAATGTTTGGCTACTTAAAGTATTAGAAGTGAAACCACTCAAATGGCACAAATGTCCACTGTATTGCTGACACATTCAAATGTAAACAGTATTAACGTTGTAGCTAGTTAGGGTTGCAAATTATTTTGAAATTATGGTTTAATCACCTCAATAGATGACATTGATTAACTGTTTGTAACAGTGTATGGACTGTAACCCACGTGACCGCAGTGAGTAATGTCATTATAATTACTCAGAGCCCAAAGTGATGAATTCACTGCTTGTTTTGTCCAACTAAGAGTTCAAACCTCAAAATGATATTGAAAGCCAAAACTGTAAAAAAGGAAAACCCACCTTGTACCACTGGTACCAGTAATAAACCAGTAATAAAGCTTTATATAACCAAAGAACTTACATTGCCCAACTAACTTACGACTTAGCTTACATGGCTTGTACACCTTTTGTCTCCTTTATACAGTAAGTAAAAGTAATAGTTTGTACTGTACTGTACCTGCATTTATCACTGGTAAAGTGTCGTCAATTAAAAAGTGAAATATTTCCCTCTGAAAAGCAGCAAAGTATGAGTATGAGTAGTAAGTATGGGTTAGGGTTTTGTGTGGGTATTGGATTGTAGAAAAGTGAGTTACCAAGTAACACTGTATTTAGTATAGTGTATATATTAGAATTGATTTATGTACATGTACAATACATATAATACTAAAGCAAATTGTATCTGTTTTCAAGGAGAATCCTGAGCCCAGACTGAAATAAAATAAACCATTTTAACAATGTGAATTGCAACAAAACATGCTGAGATTGTTGGCGCTATAACTGGCCAGAATATAGGGAGCTTATGACATATGCTCTCATTTAGATAAACTGCACTTAGCTGCAGGTAATTGTAAAGCTGTCCACAGCGTAAAATGGAGGTGAGATCAAAATTACTTGCATTACATGCTTTATACACCAGGGAAAAGGTGTGTACAGTGTTGGATAAATAATTAATCTGGTCTATGCTTTAAAGTTTGTTCCAATTCATTCTTCATGCACATATGTAATGCTGAGGTTCTCTGTAAAATCTGTTGTTATTCATAGACATAGGGTCAACTTCCAGTAGTGTCTTACTACAAGCTGTGCAGTCAGTTTCCACATAAGCCTCTGGTTTTCTATTGGTCTATTTCCGACTGGGAGGGTCTTCCGAGAGGCCGGCAACAAGGCAGGAAGGGGGTGGCTGGAAATGTTTCAGCCAGAGT
This sequence comes from Channa argus, assembly GCF_033026475.1. NCBI lineage: Eukaryota > Metazoa > Chordata > Actinopteri > Anabantiformes > Channidae > Channa > Channa argus. The sequence goes on from NC_090205.1 coordinate 14,189,218, forward strand.
TTCAGCCAGAGTTTTTACTGTTGTGAGGAGAAAATCTTTGGTCACTGATTCCACTCAGCAGGGAGAGTGATAATAGCCGTTCTTGTGGTTATTGTCTTCTTTAGAAGTTAGCTTTGACAAATCTGTATCTCTAAGAGACATTCTCGATCTGGGACAGTTGAAGTTTAGTGCTGCATGAAGAGAGAGAGGTGGGTTTTGTTTCTCTATTTCCTGACTTGTGCCAAAAGGAATTTGCTGCAGAATGCCGTGGGATAGCACATAGTAATGTTGTTAACAGCAGCCGAGTTTATTCTCATTTTGTGCGTTTTGAGTCTTTGTACATAGACCAAGGTAATTGCTCTCTGTGAAGAAACAGATTTATTCAGCTCATGGGTTAAACACTATTTCTGCCTGCTCAGCAACTTCCTGTGTGTTTTACCACTTAGCTTACAGGTCTGAGCACCCTGCCCTGTGTTTAACTCCCACAAGTGTGTGTTTAATCTTTGTCTTGCTTTGCTTGTATTATATACATGCTTCAGTGGGCCTTGAGTCAGCATATCTGACTGCAGCTGTTTGTTAAAGTGTTTGTATCCTACAGTACTAGCAAATAGAGAGCAACAGTTTAATGGAAAATTAGTTACAGTAAACAGAGAAAGAAAGTCCAGAAATGATCACAATGATGATTAAGATAAAATGTGGTTTTATTGTCTGTTCGAGTGGAAAGCAAAATTAATTCTAGAATATGCATCCTTTAGTTCTATAGATGTGACCTTTGGAAATGTTCATATACGGTTATTGATGTATTGATTAGTTTGAGATGACCCAGCTACTAATCACAGACAAGCTCAGCAATTGTGGCTCTGCATTTCTAACGTGCTAACATTTGAAAAAGCAAGGCCTGGATAAACCTTTTATATGTTATATTTTTGAAATGGGAAGACAATGTCACATGTCTTGTTACTGTGTATAAAAAACAACGCTTTTGTTTTTTGGTGATTTCAATCTTTCTTAATGCAGTCAATGCTTTCCTTGTAAATAGATATGGAAGAATGCTCTAGTTTAATGCTACACTGTACTTTAGTGTAGTAGACTTTGTTACCGTGTGTTTATTCTTTTTTTAAGGTGTACAACAGTTAAAAGTTTCTGCTCCATTTAGGATTTTAGCCAATCATTGACAGCTGCTTATTTAGAAAATTGACTGACTTTATACGGTATAGGCAACGAGCATGTGGCTTTAGATAAAAATTAAAAAGATGAAAAGAAACATACAAAGTAATCAATGGTTTATAGATATACGGAGTGACCTTTTTGTGTTCTTTTGAAGCTGTTACTGTAAATGAACCTTGTATTGGCTGGTTCATGAGAACTTCACTTACGAGTAGTAGTGTGGGATCTAACAATATAGATTTTTGTATCAAACATCTAGCCTATTGCTTTTGTCTGTCATGCTTGTAGACAAATTGTTGGAATTTCTGATATCCTAGCATTTTCAATGTTGAAAGTGTGTCCAAGATCTTAACCATGCCCACTTTTGCTGGAATCTAGTTAATTCTGTCTTTAGCTGTGCGACACACTAACAGAAATGAATGAGGAGACATTGTTGCAGGTTATTGTTGGCTGCAAGACACAGAGTGTTAGTTCGATAGCGTGTTCATCATGCTATACATAGGCTCAGAGTCCAAAATGACAACTTAATATGTTTTGATTTTCACTGTTTTAATGGTTCTAATATTATGGCCACCATATCTAAAATTGATGAGAGGGCCAAACATTAGAACCACCTCTTATTATAATACACGCTAATACAACATCACTGCACACTTTGACCTCAATAATAAACACATAGTAGAATTATAACCTTTCTGACAGTTTCAACCTAAAAACCGCGAAATTCTAACCTTGTTAATGTAGAATTTATGGCAGAGCTGCTTTGTTGCAAAGGTGTACTTAAAGTTGTGGCTGATTGGTGTATGTCATCTGAAAAGTACGTTAAGTAATACATGAATCAACTATTTGTTGAAAGTCTAGTGTAGTTAGTTATTAAATGACAGAGATGTGTCCCTCTGCTGTTACTTTTATTATTATTGCTTTAAAAAAATTAAATGTTATATAGTCACATTTGTTTTTGTTTTTCTGCTGTAAACTCTCTAGAGCTGTGGCTCTAGAGAATAAGAAGTCTCCAGCTAAAAGAAATTAAATGAGATGACAAAAAAAAAATCAAGACTAGTAAGAAATACAGTATCAAAAATATACTTGTATTTTTGTCTTTCAGATCACCAAGAAAACGTGCCTTTGACACATGCCTGACTTGAAGTTGGTCAGTGTACATGACCAGTCTGTGTGTTTTATTAAGGCCTAGCTCAAGCACCATCTGATGTTATCTATGATGCAACTCCAGTGCCATCACTTTTGAAATTTCAGCACCTAAAGGAATAATAAATTAGAGCCACAATATATAATAATAAGAGGATGAAGGATAATGACCAGAGAATGACTGATGTGACAAGACAACATTAAATGTCCTTTTCTGTTCAAATGTAAATGGCCACCGTCAGTTGTGGAATATATACTTGAACCTGACATTACAAAAAAGACATGTCTGGAGTCATTTTTAATTTTCTTTGTGATTGACTAGCCATCCCATCTCTCTGTTTCATCTGATGGAGAACTCATCTACATACAGTCAACCTAGAGGCTCAAAACAATAAGACAGACATTCAAACTTTAAAAATTTCAATTTAATGTGATTTAAAGGACTGGACATGGCACTGAACATTTCCTCAATAAGAGACACAAAATGGCTTACTCTGGAAGTCTGTCGACAGTTTCAGCGGGGAAACTGTTCTCGTAGTGATGAGGAATGCAAATTTGCTCATCCACCGAAGAGCTGCCAAGTTGAAAACGGTCGAGTTATTGCCTGCTTTGACTCACTGAAGGTAAGCAATGTGACATCCTAATGATCCTTTTCTGACTTAAAAAGTCTTATAAAATGAAAATTATAATTTTCCCTGTTGTCACCTGTGTTGCTTTGTGAATGAAACCACAGAAGTGAAATCCGATTCCCTAACCTTTTAAATATAATCTATAAACTTTAGTATTTCGTATATTTAGTATTATAGCTATTACTGCATTTGTCCAGAAAGGAAAATACTTGTCAGAATTCATTTTTATTATCTATCTAATATATGCTATAAAGGAACCTGTTGGATAAAAGCCAGTGCACTCCCCTGCAGCTCAGTTGCCCTACATGAGGCCAGGGGGGCCAGGGACTGCCTTAATCCACTCTCTCACATTCACTATCATGACACAATACAGATATACCCCCTGGATTACTCCCATGTTGAGTCATCATCTTATCTTTTTATGCACTTCAGCATCCTAGTGGTCAAAAGCCTACAAGTGTTAACAGAAAGCAGCAACCTATTTATGTTATCTAAAAGCTACACAGATTGTTCATCTTGAATATTGTAAAAGAGATTATCAAGGAGAAGTAATGAGCTTACTTTTACTGACGTTTACAGTTGTTAATCCTGGAAAGGGTTTCTTTTAACATCCATTCTGCTGTGAGATTTTTACCTTCACACACCTTCATAAAACATGATTATTATGCTGCCAGCTCATAAAAATCAACCAATTTAAAATTATTTCTACTTCAGTGTTTGCCAATATATCAAATGATATTGGCTTGTGAAAGATTGTTTTACAATGTCAAAGATATGCTTTGAAACAGTCAACTGTTAGTATTTGACCCATTTAAGTGTAGTGTTGTCCAAAGTATAGGTTTTGAATACTTATTGATAGTTTTATTATTAAATTTGTCAGAAACTGACAGATCCCTGCGTCCTCTCACCACCTTTGTTGTCAACTTTACAATTTTCTTGCTACGTTTAACAGTTTTAAGACCCCTTCTGGAACTTTTTATCATGTGGCTCTGCCTCCTGTACTGAAGGTGTTCGGTATAAGGATGGTGGCAGATGCACATTCATTCGACCAATTGGGAGCCTTAAAGAAGTATGAACGAGCAGTAAATGTCCCTAAATATCACAAATCACTGATCCCTGTTGTTTGTTCTGCTAAACTACTTGTCATTATTTTTTTTGAAGCTAAATGGAACTTGACTACTTTTTTTTTAAATCCACATAGTTTAACAGAGTGGGTTCATTGCAGTGTTTAAATTGTCACAATTTTTTAAAGTCAATAACAGTCTACATTTCCAGAGGCTTTTTTTTACAGGTTATGTTTAAGACACAGTAGTCTACTTATAAATAGTTCATTAGATCATTTAGAAATTTTAAGAGGGGAAAAACAACTTTTTCTAAAGATACAGCATATTTCTCTTATACTATCAGAGAAGCTGTAGACTAGAGACTAAAGACACTCAGGCTTATCAAATACAATACAAATTATTGTCCTGAATTATTTTGTAATTAGTTTATTAAATGGCTGAAAACTGTAGCTGACAAATGTCTGTTACAGTTCGTAAAGCCCATTGTTTTGTTTGATTACCAGTTAAAAGTGTAAAACATAGGTGAAGAAAAGCCTCAAACTCCCACGAATGACAAACTTGAACTTAGCAATTTGGTACTAACAGTGACATAAACATTAACGGATAAACTAATGAATTAGTGTAATTGGCTAAGTGTTGCAGTTTTAAATGAATGATGCATTTTACTCAGGACAAACTTCTTAGGTAGAAAAAAGTAATAAACAATCGGTTTTAGTTTTTTGAAAAGACTAACTGGGTGAATGTCAGATTTTATTTTGTATGAATTTTAAGGAAAACAGCAAATAGCACATAAGGATAGAAAGAAAACTTCCTGTGATAAAGTCACAGCTCTTTATTTATGAACAGGCTTCATCTCGTTACTTTCATAAATGCTGTTTATAATTATAGGCACAAGCAAAGCATATACACCTTGACCTGCTTTTGCTGTAGTAGAAGTACACAGAGTTCTGTGCAATCAGGTCTTACAAAATTTAAACAAAAAGAAAATCTTCTCTTCTCTTCTTAACTAGGAAGATATTGTCAACAGCTTAAAGAGTTCAACAGCTGGCTTCTCTCAGTGGCACAACTTGTTTCCAGTGTATACATCAGTGTTCACTATCAATGAATACTCATTAAAAAAGAATTCTTATATGTAAATATCATAGGAGAAATAAAGATTAGGTGAAAAGAGTTAAATAGATGGAAAGATGTGAATATGTAGGACATAGATTCAGTGATAAAGATGCTTGATTGACAGAAATGACGTTGGTACGTGGGCTCAAATCTAAAGAGGATAGCAATAATCTTGCTTAATAATGAGACTGCTGAAATATAAAGGAAATGTATTGTATGTATTGCACCATTGTATTCCCACAACTGGGAAGCTTAGGGATGTTTTATGTAGCCCATGAGCTTTTCCTTAATTTCTCAAATTTCTCTGCAGCCAAGACTGATATATTTGTATTGCATCAATGTGCATCACACCATTTATATCCAAAGCTATCATTCAATGTCAATATAAGTATTGCAGTGGGGTTCGCAGTGATGAATCGTTCAATGTTATAGTCCACATTCTTGAGAGGTCTTACCACGGTTTTACACCATTTTAGACAAAAAACTATTATGTTTCAAATGTGAACATATGTGACCTCCAGTTTTGACCCAAGCACACTGAAAATAAAAAGCTGAATGCAACACAGACTGCAACAATATATGTTTTTCTTCATAGCTCAAACATAGTTAAACATTTCAAAATGAAAATGTTTACAAACCATAACCATATCTAATACATCAGTAAGTCTCAGTGTAGACAGTGATTGTTAAACCAATATGACCAATGGCATAAACAGCTCAGCCAGTACTTGTACAGTAGTACCAAAGATGTATTGTTTTGTTTTGGATGCAATCTAGAAGTCATTTTGCACTTCGATCTGAGAGAATGTAGTAATTTTAACAGTGATTTTCTCTCTCCTCTCTTGATAACTGTGCTTCTAGGAGTTTTTGATGTTTTCTGGCTGGCTGCACTGCAAGCATTGTGTTGTGTGTGATTGAAAGATTTGCCTTAACAACAGCAGTCAGTCATCAGCCTCTGCAGAGTGGTGTGATTTTAGTCATAAGTAGCTATCATGTAGGCAACTGTATCATAGATGAGCACACTGATAACTCTACTGACACTAGATGGGTGTAAGGTTCCTGAGTGGTATCGTGGTGCAGAAAAAAAAGGCACGATGTTAACAATGTAGGTGAATTTAAGCTCTTCATGGTACTTAGAGTAACCTTCAATTTCTGGCAGTTCTTTTCTCATATTAAATCCTTTTGGAAATTGTCATAGCTTTTTGATAAAAACAACTTTATTACACTTCTAATCTGATGGGTAATTTTTCTGTCACCACTCAGTTATCTTGCTGATGTTTCATTCCTTCATTTTCATCAGTTTCAAGGTATAACATTTTTTAAAGGAAGGATTGAGATCATTAAGAAGAATATAAGTGTTACTAGCCTGCAATCGTTACGTATTTCTTTAATTTCTCTTAATACAGGGGCGATGCTCAAGAGAAAACTGCAAATATCTTCATCCACCCTCACACCTAAAGACCCAGTTAGAGATAAATGGGCGCAACAATTTAATTCAGCAGAAGACAGCAGCAGCTGTGCTTGCTCAACAGATGCAACTCATGATGCCTGGACCCAGTTTGCAGCCTCTGGTAAGGTCATGAGTGGATCTCACCCTCTACTTTTTCGTGTTGTTTGAATTGGCTTGCCTCACACTCTGAAATACAGCATCTCCCCTCATATGCTACACAGGGACTTGGTACAAGTACTGGTCTTGGTTATGGTTCCTATGTAACACCTTTGAGCCATGGAATGAGCCTTGTTCCCTCAGACATCCTCTCCAGTACTCCCGTTCTTGTTCCTGGGAGCCCACCTGTCACAGTCCAGAGCCCCTCCTCCTCTTCGTCTCCCTCACAGAAGCTGCAGCGTACAGACAAATTAGAGGTATACTTACACTACAAGAATCGATTGAACAAAAAAATTACTTTCGAGAGTACACCTAATATGGCCAGGTGCCGTAAATTGAATTCTTGTCATTGTCTTTGTTTTGCTCCACGCAGGTTTGTCGTGAGTTTCAGCGAGGAAACTGTGCAAGAGGGGAGACAGATTGTCGCTTCGCACACCCTAGTGAAAGTCCCATGATTGACACCACTGATAACACAGTCACTGTTTGTATGGACTACATCAAGAGCCGCTGCTCCAGAGAGAAGTGCAAGTATTTTCACCCGCCAGCACACTTGCAGGCCAAAATCAAATCCAGTCAACAACAAGTCAGTCAGACAGCAGTGGCAGCCCAGGCCGCAGCTGTGGTAAGTTAGAATTTATGCTTCTTAACCACTGAAAACAGTTTTAGTTTGCAAAAGAAACGGTAAGAAAACAGATTATTTTGCCAACAATATGTGGTGTTTAAATCACTGAATGTGGGGCACTGTATATTTGTACACTATCCTTGGTAATGGTGCTTTCATTGCAGTGGCATAGCACATGAATTCAAATAGATCTGATAAATGTTTAACAATGCAGAAAACGAGCAGGTAGATTTGTTTGTCATAAACCTGATTTCTGCTTCCTGTTAAAATTGTTAATTAAAAAGGCTAAATAATTTATTTCATAGACCAAAGCTTTCAAACGCTGTGGATGTACCCTCTGACAAAATCAACACAACTGAAGCTCCTATTTCCTACCCCCTGTCTGTGTAGAGAGGAAGAACATTGATCAACCACAACATTAATACTCGTCATAATAATGTCATAGAGAACAAGGGTCTATTTCCACTCTGAGAAGTCAGCGGCTAAACAGCCTGATACTCCAACAATGTGGTACACTGTGTGCAGAAGTGGTAGAACTAAACAAACTCAGTACTCAAGTAAACTTAGAAAACAATTTAATTTTTAATAATACCGATTATGGTAATTATGGCAAAACCATACCATTGTTGGTAAAGGTGGAGCTAATCTACTTTTGTACTGACAATTGGGTAAACTATGACACAGCAGCATTAGTTCATAATATTTCTATGTTAAAACCACCATTTGGTATTAATCTTGTGGCTGACTGGTGTATGTTTGATTTACGTCTGTGTATACAACCACCACAGATGTAAAACCAGAGCACATTGTAAAGAAGGATAAGATGAGTTCAGATCAGATTTGTGGTACTGCAAGTGTAGTCTCTATTTAAAGAGGCACCAAACCCTGAATGTTTTGTTGTACTAGATATATACGTGGTGTTTTATTAGATTTCCATAGTGATTTTTTTTTTCCAACAAAATTAATTAAACATAAGCATAAATACTACTTGTTTTGGTCAAAGTTTGCAGTGTTTGGTAGTTTGGACTTGTTGGATTCGTTTTTTGTAACTGAATCCTCTGGCCCCTACTATTAGTGCTCTTTTCCCCCTCCTAATTGCGCATTTCTGATCCTCACATGCACATTTGCTACAATTCTCAGACACTTTATAAACACTGGTACTGTATGCAGTTATGTTTTAATTACAGTATGAATAAAACAATAGAAACTGTTTGTGAGAACAGTACCTGCATGAAAATGTGCACAGAAGAAATTTGATAAATACAGTACACTAGACCTAGTACTCCATATTTCTCCCTTCATAATGTCTTCCATTTATTGCTTGTTGTATTTACAAATATTTCTTGGTTTGGTTTCAGTTGCCACATTAGCTCACTTTGCTCAAGTAATATTAACATAACGTGTTTTCATAAAGTGTTTCTCACTTGGCACAAATTGGAAATATCCTTATAAAATTGACTACATTAACTTTGTTCTGCTTCCTTGCTTTTCATAGATGTCACTTTCCATATTCGTCATCTTTTTATTGTTACTTGCATTTACGTTTTATTTCAATTCTGTTCCGCATGAGTTTTTTGGTTGTATTTTAAGCTTGCAAAAATGTTCTGTTGTGTTTAGCACAGAAGAACCTTTTAAACTGAAGGCCTTAGTACTGTATGAATGAAGTGCTGTACACAGAGCTCCACATTCTGTGCTTTTGTAACACTAGATACGTGATGGTTTAATCTGTTGATTTGTGAAATGCCCTTTGGCTAGCTATCATGAGACCAATTCATCTTTCATTTAACCATCAAATTTCCGGTGCTTGCTTATTATCTTTTCCTCAAAGCTGTAAATAATCGTTTTTATTCGAAAAATGATAAAGTGTGCATAGTATCCTGCTTGCATCACTTGTACTAGAATTAATATGATTGCTTTTAACAAATGGATAGAGTAATATTAACAACACTATACAATGTAAAGGGTATACAGGGTTCTTCTCATTGTAAATCTTATAGCTATAGATTAACTGTTGATGTACTAATACAGAAATCTGTAGTGAATGTGTTCTTTAATTGGTTATTTTGGTTACTGTGCATGCATTTTGTCTTTATGTGGTAAACTACATTCTGATTATTTTGTTTTGTTTTCCCCCTCTCACCTGTCCACAATGCTGTCCCCCATGATGCACCTCCGCTTGCTGTTACCTGTATGTTAATACGCTTGAATCCCATTGGGCCACTGCCATCATGTGCTCGCTGCCTGCTATTAAAAGACTCAGTCGGCTGCCAAAGCATTGAAGCGACCCCTCGAGGCAACTGTAGACCTGGTATTTTCACATTTGGCTTTGCATGTAGCTATTAATTGAACTGTAATAACTTTTCGTTTTCTTCATTGTGGCTTCTTCAAGTCCAAATGGTCTTAATGTAAAGAGGCATCAGTATTTTTAAGTGCCTAAATTATGTTTTAAATGTTGGTAAATACATTATTCCATTCATATCTGTATCCTTCAACTGTGCTTTTTTCCCATCATGTGGTAATGGTCGATTTTATTTTGTAGTTGTAAATACTAAATATTTAGACTGTGTCAAGTGTAGCTGAACTAAGTTCTCAATTGAGAAAGGACATTTATAATTTTTTAGTTTTTTTATTCCTCCTCTTGTCACTTTTCAGGCCTTTCCGCACAGTGTCCTGCAACCGCTACCAAAGAGACCTGCTCTTGAGAAGAGCAGCTGGGCCAGCTCCCTCCTCAGCCCCAGTTTTTTGCACTACCAGCAGGCTCTGGCTAACACACAGCTGCAGCAGCCTGCCACTGCATTTTATCCTACAGGTAATCTTTAACTTTCTTCTGAATTTTGAACAGGCACTTTTCACAGCTTGCCATTTCCCAGTTCACGTATAGCTTTCTTCTGGGTTTAGACATTTCTTAAATATACCACACACTCTAAATGCTGTTGCTTGACCCAAAACGTTAGTAGCTGTTGAGTAGAGTAGAGTAGTAGAATAATTAACCTGAATAACTAAGTTGACTACAATTTTTTTTTTACAGCAGACATTTTGACATGTGAAAGCAGGAGCACACAGTTGATACTGGAAAAAATTTACATTGTCATGATTTTGCTCAAACGTCCAAGTTAACAAAAAGTCACTCCAGCCATTGGTCTACTTAGAAGTCAGCCATGTAGAACATTCATAATCCCAATTTGGATATTAAAGTTCACCAGAGTTGAACTCTACTGCTGCCGTTGCATTAGAATGAATAGATTTTTACATCATGCTGTGACAGTAGCCAAGCATGTACAATACTAGGAAACTTAAACTGAGGCAGGTAAACAATTATGCCATAAATAATGTTACAAATTACAACCCAAATTCCAAAAAAGTTAGGAAGATAAAAACAGAAAAAAAAACAGAATGCAATGATTTGCAAATCTCATCAACCCATATTTAGTCACAATAGAACATAAATCTGCGCCAGAAAAATGGTCCTCACCATAAAAAGACTTTGATGATGATGTATGTAATATTATCGGCATTAAAAACAGACAGGAATCCTGCAAAATCCTGCATCAGTCAAGAATGGGACTATATTCCTCTCCTAAACTCTAGCAACTGGTGTCCTCACTTCCCAGACATTTACAGACAGTTGTTAAAAGAAGAGCTGATGCTACACAATGGGAACCATCACCCTCTTCCAACTTTTTTGAGGTGTGTGGCTGCCATCAAATTCAAAATGAACTAATATTTTCCATGAAATGGTAAAATTTCTTAGTTTCAACATCTGATATGTTGTTATTTTCTATTGTGAATAAAATATGGTTTTAAGAGATTTTCAAATCATTGCTTTGTGTTTTTATTATTTTTTTACTCATCTTCCAAACTTTTTTGGAATTGGGGTCTCACATTTGTGCTTTACCTGCTATTTTATTTATTTATTTTATTTATTATTTCAAGTGCAAATATCTGCTGTTATAAAGATCTGTCTATACAGTAGTGTTTGAAAGTTTGCGTAGCTCGTAGAACTTTCTCTTCCTACATAAAGAAATATGAACTCAAATGTGGTACACGCAAGTGTTAAAACCAAGGGCGGTTGTAGCTCAGTTGGTAAGGCAGTCTTCCGTGGTTCGATCCCCGCTCCCGGCTACATGTCAAAGTGTCCTTGGGCAAGACACTGAAACCCAAGTGGGTCATGTGAGCTCTTGCATGGCAGCCACCGCATGTGTGGCTGCGTGTCTGTGTGAGTGCGTATGTGAATGGATGAATGGTTAAATGATGAATTGTTAAACAAATGGGACAAAAGATTATACTTACTTACTTATTTAATGTTTACTCTCTAAAAGATCTGTGTGCAGCAAAACTATGTGAACCTCCAGGATTACCAGTGAAGGCAAACTAAATTAAATAATAGGATGATAGAAGTTTCAGCTAATGGGATGATAATGAAGCTAGAATCTGGGAGGCCTGCCTTATTTAAAGAGAGAAGTCAGGGTCTTCTCTACCCATGTTTGATCTTGATAACACAGGTTTGTAGAAGTGTGTCATGACTTGAGCAAAGAAGACTTCTTAAGTCTGGAGAAGAAGAGTTGTTGATGCTCATGAGGTTGGAAATGGAGTTTAGACTCCACCAGTTGACTGTCAGGCAAAATGTACACAAATGGTGAACATTCAACACCACTGTTACCCTCCCCAAAAGCAAAGCATGTAATAGTCTAGGAGTCCAGCATCAGGAGAAAGTTAAATAACAATGGTGCACATTGCAGAGTCACTACACTACCATAAGAACATCGCCTTTAGTCTACAGTCTACAAGACTCAAACTATTAAGTACCACTGTACATGCTGAAAGGTTTCTTTGATAAACATGTTAGTAATCCATTGTTTCCACCTTAGGTCCTTTTTGTAAAGGCTTAAACTGGTTTCCAGGAATCAGTTGTTTCTCCTTGCCTTGCACTTGCAAATGCTGAAGATGCTGTGTGTTGCTCACCTTGATGTAATCTGCATCTTTCTTAAACCTTAAATTTTTATTGTTCACTAAATGAAATATGTATTTATGTAAACTCATACTTACTGTTTACGGTATTGATAAGTGTGAGTCATGCTAAAAATTTCCTTTTTCCCCTTAATCACACAGGTTCAATCTTCTGCATGACTCCAGCTAACAACATTGGTAGGTCTCTTCTATACTTTTTAACTGTCCCATAATCAATAGAAAACACAGGTTATGCTTATTTACCAAGTCACTCTAAAAAATTCTTCTTGTTCTGTACAGGGGAGCTAACGTTTAAATCCAAATACAAAAATCACATAAAAATGTCACTATTCTTTATTTTTACTTTTCTGTATAAATATAAAATTCGGTTATATTACATATTTTTTTTACACAACACCATGAATTATGTTTTACTTCCTTGTAACATTATTCCAAAGAGTCAAAGCAGAAGTACAATATAAAAATTGTGTATCTTGTTTGTATAATTGGCATGCACTGTGGATTAGGACATTTGATCAGCATCCCTGAGATCTACTGCACTTGTTTTACTCTTGAAATGATTTACATTATCAAAACTCTTTAAATATCCTGTTTTTGAGGGCATTGATGTACATGCCATCTCTTGGGATGTCAAACTGTGGACAGATTTCCTAATTTTATCTCTTATCAGCCCTCTTATGTTCTCCCCTGCTGTCTCGCTTTGCTGTGTGATCACATGCCATCTGCTGGTCTAACCCAATGATGGCTTGCTGCTAATGTCATTTTGTTTTTGCCTTGCACGAGTGAGAAAACACATTGCTATGGTTACCATAATGCTCCACCCCCCTTTTCATTGCTTTCATGGTTCCCTTCCTGAAAGTCCCCATGATGTACAGTGCTACGCCTGCTACTGTCTCTGCAGCAACTACTCCTGCCACAAGTGTCCCCTACGCAGCAACAGCACCAGCCAATCAGGTTTGCTCCTTTTTAAAGCTTTATGTCATAAATCCTTGAGCTCTGAATCATTGCTATATCTTTAAATCAGGGGAGTTGCTTTTGCCAGCATAGTGTTGCCCTGCTTGCATTGCTTATCATAAAGCTTCAACTACCTGAAACCTTTAGTAGATTTACTAGGCTACATCTCGATCTTCCCAAAAATAACACTTATGTAGGGGTCTTCCATCTGCAAATAGTGGTGTTGCATATATTCTTTAATGCATGTTTTTTGTTTGTTTGTTTGGTTTATTTGCTTTGTTGAAGTTGGTGTCTTTTTCATTACTCCCTATGCAGGTCTAATGTTCTCTGAAGTTTGGGGTGGATACTTATTCACGTGTGTGTGTGTGTGTGTGTGTGTGTGTGTGTGTGTGTGTGTGTGCGTGCGTGTGAGACATTTAACCACAACTATTATTTGTATTATTAATATTCTGGTAATCTTAGCTGTCTGACATTGGCCTTTTTATTTGGTGGATTTTTACACAGATGTTTGCATTATATGTTTTTTTTGCCGCATGCACATATATGAACATAATGTTTAAACTCTTACATCTCTTACAAATACCTTTATAAATGCACATAGAGCCTTTTTTGTTCCTTATTTAAGACTCTGCTTCAAATTTGTAAATAAAGAAATCCGTGTATATGTCAGACATCTGGGTAAAATATTTGGAAAAAATACACTGTGGTTTTTTATTTTTTAAAGAACCATAAAGGGTAAGCACCAAATATTAATTTTATTTAATCCTCTATTTAATCTTTTATTAATCTTGATGACCACATAATGGTTTATATCATCTAACACAAACCCATTTAACTTGTGAACAATTATTGTGTGAAACTAATAAGTAACTGTCTTTTGCCTCTGAAACAGATTATCCTCAAGTAACCACCAGAATCAGAAGTCAGTGCCCTGTTGCTGCAGTTAAAGACACCAAACAGCAGCTCTGTAAATACTCTGTTGACACCACACACAATGTACAACAAGCTGCATGCTGATAACATTACTGACAGAGAGGTTGTAGGTGTTACTTTGATATGCGATAACAAATGGTGTACACAGTTGCTAATCTTATACTGTGTTCGAAACCATGTGCAGGATATTATTCAGAGTAATGTGCATGATATCCCTTTTATTTGACACGATCAGAGCTGCGTTTAACTTCTTATTACACTGAAATGCAGAATGTCACCAATCTATTTATAGGAGGCTCATTTTATGAAACACGTGGGAAATAATAATAACTGAACAGAAATGTGATAAGATGAGCATGACACAGCTAATCCATTATTGATTAAAAAATAAATGCTTATGTCAGGTGTAAAAGGGTCTGTTGAAGATTGTTCTAACTTTGTTATGTTAGCAACAAATTGCTTTTTTCTTCTTAAATGTTTTGAAAAAATGTAATAGAATGTTTTTTTTTATTATTACTGATTGTTTTTCTAGTGCCAGATTTAACTATTTTAAAGGAATTAGTCAGAAGCACTTATTTTATCTTTACACTTCACATTTTAAAATGTAAATTAAAAGCAGACTCCTTTAAAATGCTATGAGAGAAGTCCAAATGGTTTATCCCCAGAGAACATGATCAGTGCTCCACCTGGTGGTGTGCCTTTGCATTGCATGTACCGTTCAGTCTGTTTGATGGTATAAAATCCTGTAAATACTTTATCACATCGAGACAAATAAGAGACTCTAATTTGTGTCTCCTTTTGGATTATTGGTAGTGGGGATGGTTGACTCGTTGCTGTATCCGTAAGTGGATTGCCCTTCTGGCTACAGATTTAGAAATACATGCAGTATTTTGGCTGTGCAACATAGGGACAAATCTTTATGATTTGTTTGAACACTCCTGCATTGGTGAGGTACATTCTTCATTTTATAACTGATCGCACATGGTAGATACACACCTAAAGTAATAGATTAAGAATTGCAGTTAAGAACATTATGTGAAGCAGAATTCAGCCAGTCAGTGAGTTTAACAGTTAAATGTGCTGCTTTATAACCTGTTTTGTTATGGGATTTGGGTGAAGATGAGGATGGTGGCCGATTCTTGTTTTATTGCTCATTATGTGCTGATTTAAGGGCTGGGAACTTCTTTGTGAAACTGAACTTTGGGTCCACTTGAAAATATAACAAAGTATGTTTTGAGAAGAACCTCTACACCCACTGTAGTTAAAATAATAAAGGGTGAGGAAATACTACTGCTCACGTTCAAACTAAAGCTGTTGTGATCCAGTCAGAGTTAAAGTGTGTTCAAACCATTAGTCTTAATGTTACAGTCACTTGTCAGTACTGTAATTTTGAACGTTGAAAGTGCCTAAAAATGTGTGCATGCAATAAAAAGGCTCCATGTGAAAACATTTTGTATACTCTAAATCACATAATAGCATTTTGTGTATGCCTATTTAGATTTAGCCTTACAATTACTCTTCAGTTATGCTTAAATTTGTATGTATGTAAGTGTAATAAGTTAATATTGAGCTTAATTTTATTTTCTTTCACTTCAACATGGTATAAAAGTTTGTGGCAAAGTAAAATACTAAATGTAGTAAAGTGCAATTTAATTAGGTAAATATTTTGGCAAAATATACTAATGTAATATTACTATGTATATTGATACCACAACATGCAATTATGCGTGGTATCGAAAATAGCTTTTTCTCATACATAATGTTCCTATACATTTTAGTTCTTGCTTTCCCAAATATTAAAATTTCTTTAATATGTCCAATGTCTTTTCAAGTGATTAATGTTTTATTTTCAAGTGTGTGTGTGTACACGTGCGATTAACTGTGACAATCCACAAAAAAATATTTGTTCTTTTTTTTTTTTCCATTGCTACGTTTTACACATTACGGGATTGAACATTTGTAGAATACATGCATATTTTACCGATTTAACTTTAGCTAAGAACGTGTTTGAAATGTATTCGCATCTATTTTATAATGAATGTAATTTATTAAACTGACTTTAGCTCTGCTTGAGGTTCCTTAAAGGGCCTTGATCTGTTGTAATGGGCTATGAAAGTCACCTGTGTCTGAGGATTAAATGTCAGAGCAAAGAAAAGCTTAAAACATCGCATCCTTGTTACTGCCTTGTCACCTCTAAGGGACAACAAACCTTTGTATAAGCCAGGCCATAGAATTGCTTTATATGTACAAAAGTGCATTGTACAGGTCACATTTTATGAAAATGTTATTTTGTAATAATAGTTTGTCATTTTATTGTTTAGATTTGTAGCTGAGGCAATCTGAAGTCGCAGTAATACAAACTGTATTTTTGTAGGTGATAAAAGGTGTGTGACTTTATTATACCATGGTGAAACACTGTAAGTGATCTAGTGTATACAAATATTTTTTAAAACCTGAGTTTTGTGTTTTTTCGGCATGCTAACATCTTGCAACAAACCTGTAAAACACAGGAGAGGGATCTCAATTTTCAGCAGAAGGTCAGTTAATGATCCAGAAAATAAAATGCTTGCAAATGAAAGAGTTTTGGTTTCACTTTCTGGCAAAAGGCTTGAATGTCATATACATACCTGTACATCGAGGCTGTTTGTCAGGAAGAAGGACAGTAAGAATATTTGTTCAGACAGATGGATGGAAACATTTCTTAAGCACTTTCTTATTCCAACGACCGCTAAGAGATGCTTTTAGTGAGCTTTGCCTTATTTTTCATCTTTTTCTTGGTTTGCATCTGTTCAGTAATTATGAATTCCATATTGTCTAGTAAAGAAAACAGATTTTATGATGACAAATGTTAAAACAAACCCAAACACTGCCCAGGAAATTCTGATGTTGAAATATTATTAAAATATTTCACATCTTGAAATATGCGCGAGATAATTGATTTTTCTGGCCTGATTATAAACGTTTGTCTCTTTTTTTTGGTGAAACTCATTAGTAGAAATGATTTTATTTGTGCATAATAAAACTTTCACATGAATAGTTTTGTTCCTGTAAATTCAAGATTGTGTAAAATCTAATATTGCAAATAAATGTAATTTAAATATCATTTTGTGTGACTTTATTGGAGTTGATCTGTGCATATATTTTTATTTATTGTTCTTAAAAGTAAGGGTTTGCATGAGTTTTGTATACAGATATTTACCTCAAAATCTCAATTTGAATAAGACAAATCAGTTTTAATCAATCAATTTTTCTTTACATTACTGTTGTAATGGAGCAATGATGGGCCAAATCAAATGTTTTGGATAATATGCTGGAGACTAGCGGTTACCAACATGTTTTCTTTTAAGACAAAAAATATAGTATTTAACCCATAAGATATGTCTTATCTGCTTATATACGGCACGCTCATATTTGGACAGAAGCAACGAAATGCAGCGTTACCATAGCAACAACATCCGGTGCATTTTCCTCCTCTTAGATACACATCCTCGAGCCGCCTCTGTGATTGGACGAGCTCTCTTTGGATGTCACTGGGGCAACCGAATGATGGGAATTTTAACACATGAACGGAAATGTAACCGCTGAATTTCACTGGCTGCCTCCGTGCGGCTCCCATTCAGGCACAAGTGATGTTTTCAGAGAAGCGGAGGCAGCCATTGGACCGTTTGCACATCCGTTTAAAGAGGGAGGGTCCGCCTTTTTTTTTTTTTTGCCCCGGTACGGGAGCCGTGTGGGGACCGGCTAGTTACACAGCGGCCGTGGGTCTCCACCCGAGAGTATGGCGGCTGGAATTGCACTAGAGAGCGGGGGAGAAACTGAGACATGCCAGCGATGGTGAAAAAGAAAGAAGGAGATGCGGATTCTTTAGTTGTGTGTGGACATAGTTTTAGTTTATGCAGTTTTTCGGAGGCGGCCTCTGGCTTCAAATACTGCACCCACAGTTCGTTGTAGGGAATCAGCCAGCGTTTTCCCAGTGTCCTCCATGGAGCAAGTTTGTTTTTCTGATGCACAGACAGGCGTGAAGTAAGCAGATGAAAACCCGCATGGTCCACATCATCGGGCGATATTTCCTTCCTTCTTGTGCACGTTTTGGACAATTGCAGCCTTCGGATGCTCGTGTATCTGTCGGTGTCTGGCCTGCACGGGGGAATTTCTACAATGAAATCCATCTTGGCAGACCGACTCTTTGTGCTCTGCCTTAGCTGAGCAGCGGCGAGCAGGACTTTTTTTCTTATTGACAACCGATTAAAATGGGCCACGGGTGGTGATTGTAATTGTTGCGGGAACATTTTGAGTTCATTTCAATGACGCGCGGAGATTGATACCTTACGACTTGATTTATTCCACGATGCGCGAGTATAAAGTGGTGGTCCTGGGCAGCGGTGGGGTCGGGAAATCCGCCCTCACTGTGCAGTTTGTTACCGGGACGTTCATAGAGAAATACGACCCCACCATAGAGGATTTTTACCGCAAGGAAATCGAGGTGGACTCCTCGCCGTCAGTACTGGAGATCCTTGACACCGCTGGTACAGAGCAGTTCGCCTCCATGCGGGACCTTTACATCAAAAACGGTCAAGGATTCATCCTGGTCTACAGTCTTGTCAACCAGCAAAGCTTCCAGGACATAAAGCCGATGAGGGATCAGATCATAAGAGTGAAAAGGTTGGTGAAACATTGAGTAGAGAAACAGTAATGTCCAGGTGGTTTAAGTATGTATGTAGAAGATAATTCTTCACACATGATGGTCTAACAGGCCCTGTAGTTTCAGAATGGGCCTAGGCCTGGTCTGAGAAGTGTGCTTGAATGGAGATGCAGTGCATCTTCAGGGCAGATTACAGAACAACAGCACATGCCTGTTCTATTTTGGTGTACCAAGTCTCACACAGACTCCTACTGTAGGTAGGTGAATGCCCTTGCATTGTAGTTCCAGTGCCTCTAAAGATATTATATTAGTTATCTCTAGAGTAGTCTATTATTCTCAGGGTTAATCCAGACATGTTAAGGTTTCAGTCTAGGCAGTCAACATCTTTTGGGTGACCGTTTCTAACAGGACAACAGTGCCAATCCATCTTCCGGTCATAACGTGCACAATGCCATCTGTGATGTGTCAAGCTGCTGTTTCGCAGCTTTGAACGTCCACTGTGCCGGATGCTGCAACCTCTGTGAAACACCCAGCCAGGGAAACCCAGGATTCAGTGCAAGTGAGGCTCTGCAGAGATTTTCAAGGAAGCACAGCTGAAAAAGGACTGTAGGGGCTGAGGGAAAGCACATGAGCGTGAGGTCCAGGTCCTGCAGACAAGAAGTCATGTTTTTAATTAACAAGCTGGACAAGCTCTTTAGGAAGAGCAGCATAATTGAAAGTGTGAGATGCCTGAGCGCTGTAACACAGATAATCCAGATATGAGGTCACCACAGAGTGAGCTGCTCATTGATATATGGAGGAGGTTAGCTGAGGCTGGGCGGTTGTGCTGTTGTGTTATTAGCAGACATACCACACTGCATATCCACTTGGTGATGTGGCACAAGCTTATAAAAGTCTAAATATACCGTTCTAAAAGAAAATTACTAGTGAGTGTTTGCTAGTCGTCCTGTGTTACAGTGTGCAGGTAGCCTGCACTTCGCTGAGAGTATGTGGGTTCATCACTCATGGTGAATGTCACTGGATGTGTATAGTTAGTGTAAGGAGTCAAATCAGCATATTAGAAGCATATTAGTCAATTACTTTAGAAAATGACTAGCATAAGGAGAGTGTATCCATATTGTATGTTAGTGCTGTGTTTCTATCTTTACTTTGACAGTACGGCCTATTTGTGTTACATTCTGTAAAAATGAAATGTAATCATATTAAAGATGTTTATTTTCTGTTAGTTTGTGTCAGTTTCACTTGTACCTTTTTTATAAACAATCCTATGAATCTGTGGTCCCCAGATGAAAGAATGAGGTCAACATGTTTTCCCCGTAAGAGTTGAGAATGGGAAGAGGTAGCTTCAGTTTACTGTGTGTGTGCACAGCAGATGTAGCCAGCCTGTTGTGTGATTTCACATTTACCACTGTCTCTAGTGCTGAATTAATTTTCTGTTTCAAAAACATCATATTTTACGTGCAACTCCTACACAGTAGTTAATCTCAGACTCCTGTTTTTCATTTGGCCTGAGTTGCTTTAACGTGTCAATTATTAAGCAGTGAGCAACATCCTCTATGCTCTCGTTTCTTTGGGTTTTCAATGGGGGTGTGCATATTTTCTTTGGTTATTCAGAAAAATTCTCTCCATTTGTGTGTTAAACCATTTCTAAGAAAAGCTGAATGAAATGATAAGAGCTGAGTTTTAGAGACCTCAGCATCTTCCCTCTAATATTAACACATTTGACCTTACTTGCTTTGCAGTAAAAAAACACATTTCCTTGAAGATTTATGTGTAGGATATTTGTTTACAGCCTTTTCAAACATGCACACAGATATTCCTGTTATTAAAAGTGTCTGCCGACTGTAGTTACTCTATATACAGTGACGTCTTGCTCCTTAGAGGTTGTAAGTGTACTGTATATACATGCTGGTATACTGATGCAAACAAAAACCGATGGCCAAATCACAATTCATATGTTTTCATATGGGCAGTACAGTGGAGGAATGGTTAGCACTGGGGCCTCTTGTCAGGGGAATCCCTAAATTGAATTGAATCCCCGTCAGTCAGCACTTCAGTGTGTTTACTGGTTTCCTGTCACAGTCCAAGGACACATAGTCAGGTAATTGGTGACTCTGAATTGCCTGTCATCCCTGAGATACGTAGGTGGGTGACTTGTCCCAGATGTCCCCTTCCTTCTCCCCAGTGACTTCTTATGGGGGAACTGAATGAGACCAAAATGAAATTTATATTACACACGGTTGCTGCTTTTTTCTTTAAACTTACAGCTGAGATAAACAAGGCATGTTCTGTGGAACTTCGGGAAGGACATTATGGGAAATGTAAGCAATCACTAAGCACAAAATGAGACATCAAAGACACAGTTGAACACCTTTGTATTCACTCAACACCACAGGCTAATGATAAGCTGCGATCAGATCTACTATAAAAAAGGTGCAGTTTTCATTTAATATTCTCGTTGAACCCGTTGAACTCGGACTACAGCTTCAGCAGTTACAGGTGTCTCATTGTGTTGCACTACTCTATTTTTGAGATGTGATTTTGCTGTGTAAAAGTGGGCCTCAGTGGTCAGACTCCTCCAGTACCTCCCCCTTATTCTCTTGACTGTTCGTCCCTCCTTGCTGCCCAAACACTGGTGCCCTGTCACGACCGCATCGGCATTCGTTCAGGTCAGAGGTGCTGCTGTGTATCGTTCCTAATTTGATCCCCGTCAGCATCTATCAGTTCCTGCTGTTAGAGGCACGGACGGGCTTTAGCACAGAGGCCTCGGTGCACATGACTACACCCTGGTCTGGCAAAGTCCACTGGGGACCTCATGCCTCCCCACTTCAGCTGCAGTTAACTGTACACCAGGGATATGTTGTGATTGGTGGATTAACGGAGCATTTAAACATAAGTACCATGGTTGAAGGGTAGAGAAGAGGAAAGAGGTTAAATAAGGTACAGTAGTACGCTTTGCTGTCTCACTGCTGTCCTGTGGTGTTGATATTTTGTTCTGATATTTCTCATTCGCACTGCTTGTAATTGGTAAATGGTCTGCACTTATATAGCGCTTATCTACCTATTGGTACTCAAAGCGCTTTACACTGCTTCTCATTCCCCCATTCACACTCACACTCATACACCGATGGGGGAGCTGCTATGCAGCTGGCCTACGCTCACCAGGAGTAAATAAGTTGGGGTTCAGTGTCTTGTTCAAAGACACTTCGACATGTGACTCTACTTCCTGCACCACGTTCGTCCTAGTAGTAGTTAGTGTAACACTGAAATGACTAACTTCTAACGCCTACAAACTGTGGAGTTACAATGCCAAAGCTTGTTCGTGTGCCAACTGTCTGAAAGGATAAAGATCAATAACTGCAGGAGTTTGCCAGTTTTCCCAGAAAGATCCTCTTTCATTTGTGTCTTTGTTATGAAAACTGGGCAAAAGATCTGAGTCAAAGTTCAGCAATGATTTCTTAACAGTGGACTTTCAAAATGATGTGTTAAAGGCCCCACACAGGGGCAGATTGTAGTGTAGCCACCCCCTAAAAATTCCATTACAAACTCATTGTCTCTGCATGTGATTAGTGAGAGACTAATAGTCATGCTAACCCACCCCCAACATTTCTAGTCATTATAGTGCATTGGTCTACAGCTGGTAATCAGTCAGATACTCAGTTAGTCCCCCGTGTTGGTGCAAACAGAAGTATTTCACCAGTTGTGATAAAGGTTTAACCAGACATTCTTGTTTCATGGGGGGTAGTTCCTAATGACCTTGGGGATCCCTGTCAGGTAAACATTTGTGCTTTTATAAGGTGAAGTACCACAATGACTAACACAATTGATCTAAAATGGTCTAATTTATGTAGCACTTTCATCTAAAGGGCTTCACAACGTGGCTTCACATTCACACACACAAGCACACATACCAGTGAGGGTGGCTGCCATGCACAGGTAGCAGCTTGGGGTCCAGATGTGACCTGGAGGACCCAAGAGATCATTTGTTTTGAAGTATATTACATACGAACTCTTCTCCATCTTCACGTTTTTGTCTGGTCCCAGTTTTAGGTCAAATTTGTCCAAAACTTTGGTTTTGTCAGTCCCAGCTCTACTGTGTTTAATGGGAGTGAACATGTTTGAATGCTGACCTGCTGATTGCAAACACTGTATCACTTAATCATCAGAATATTAACACTGTCACTGTGAGCAAGTTGACAAATTAGGATTAGCATTAACTCAAAGCATTGGTGCTGCTAGACAGTGTTGATAGAAATATGAAGGACCCCCACGTTAATGTCATTTGACAACTAGAGATCAATGTAATTAGAGAAGTGGTGGTGTGAGAATTAGAAATACTGTGTCTTAACAATATAACAACATATCCATTAAATGCTTTATTGCTTTGAGCTGATGGGAGGGATCTGTATTTGTTTTGGTTTTAGCCAGGCAACATCATATGTCTTGTCATTAGCATTTTTTTGATGTTCTTTAACGTCTCCTACATTGAGTATTAAAAATCCACATAAACCTCCCTGAAGATTTAAAGCATCCAGTTAATTGAATTGCACAAAGAGTCCTGGTGAATTTTCTGTCATTAGGGCAGTGGTGTGATTCTGTTGTTGATATGGAAATAATATCCTCACTGTTAAAGAGAATTTTAAAACAAAATACAACTGTATTGTGTTGCTGTAAAACGTATGAGTTTAATATTCAAACTGTACTCCCCTTATCACTAGTTTATGGAAATGCATGGACATGCAATGCAATGACACTGTGAAATTCACATATCTGTACAATAAGAGGAGGGATTTGTTTAATTTCCGCCCAGGGTGCAAGTATTGTGTTTTATTCATGTGATACATCAGATCAAAGGACGAATGTACAGACTGTCAAGTCCCTGTCTTGTCCATTTTGACATTTCTTGGCCAGTGCCTCTCATCTGTGAATAGCATCAGATTTTTAAGTAACAGGAAGCAGAGTATATGTTTTCATAACCTTTAAATGAGAGTTTCCGTAAAATTACTGATATTGACTGTTTATCAGGTTTTTTTTATTTTTTTTCAGAAAGCAGAAATCTTTATCCATTTCATTTTTGATAAAATCTTTTTTTGTCCTGAATTCTTGCCAAACGTGAGGAGCTTATTGCTACTGTCCGACTCAGCTCAGACACTCAAACGCTCCTCAAAAGGCCCAGCATGCAGCAAGTTTCTCCGTCTTACTGACAGTGTTGGCCTAAGTCAAATCCTCAGAATCTTTGGCCTCCAGATTCCACTGTCCGTCATCAAGGCCTACGCGAGCAAATGCATCATGCATTATAGATAAGGTGTGTCTGGGCGAGCTTGAACGGGCTGCTGAAGGCTAAAGCCTGACATGTTGTTTGTGCTGTTTATGTCACAAGGCAAGCAGAGTCAGTTTTGTCATTTGCCTTCCAAGGCTTGTGTCTAAACCTTGTAAATAGCCCGTATGTGTTCTGTGTTACGGACGTGCCTTTCTTAGGGCACAG
Source organism: Channa argus (assembly GCF_033026475.1). Taxonomy (NCBI): domain Eukaryota; kingdom Metazoa; phylum Chordata; class Actinopteri; order Anabantiformes; family Channidae; genus Channa; species Channa argus. The sequence continues at coordinate 14,213,526 of NC_090205.1, forward strand.
TGTGGCCGACCCCCATCATGCTGAGGCCCCCTGGAACCTTGGTATCTGTGGCAGCCATCGTCTCACGCTTCCTGGGCCTGCCGGTTTCCTCCTCTGTTATTATGACTATATATAGACTCTCTCCTTTAGTACCAGATGTCTTTTGCTCTGCTCATGTTATGACGATGCCTAAATGAGCTACATAGCTTGCACACGGGTGACCCCGTCAAATCTGCCATTATGATTAAAAGAAAAACACTTGCAGCACGCAAGTGTTGGATATAACCTCACTGGACTGACTTGGATTCTTTCAAGTCAGTCTTTCTTGTGGTTCAGGACATCCACAATAATTACAGTGGGTTTCTTGTATTCGGTTTTCTGAGATTGGACATTCAGTCAGCTGTGAGAGAAGCAGCAGGGAGATTGCCTGTTTTATATGTCATCAATAGCAGCACTCTAGCTAGGATAGCATTGAGTGGATACAGACAGACAGACAACTATTTATGCTGTAAGATTAAATGATTGTGAAAACAATACTTGGTTGCAGCCTTGTTATATGGCATCATACAGTATTTTAAAACGTGAAAGTTTTACAGCAGGAAAGTGAGGGCTTGTGTAAAAGATAATGTAAAAGATTTTTGGCTTTCCACAGGTCTCCTTGAGAGATTTAAAGCAGGATGTTTGAGGTAAAACAACACCCTGAGAAACAAATGGGAGACACCCAAATGGCACCATCACCCCAACTATATGCTGAGCCCCCTTTGGTGTCTAAGTGGATACAGCTAAAAAGTAAAGGCCTTCCAACCTGCTCACCCACAACTACTGTATGTTTAAGATTTCCTTACCACCAAGTAGATGTGGGCCAAAATAGTTCTCAGGAAAATCACAGTCTTGCTGTTTTTATTTACAGCAGGAATGCAGTCAGAGAGCTGCTCTTTGTACCCTGGATGTTAAAGTTGTAGCTTCTCATTCAAGTTCCGTCTGTGCTCAGAGAGGAACACACTAACTCGTTCCTCTGATCCTATCTTAAATCCTGGTAGTCCTCTCGGCTGGTGCACCGATCCGGGGAATAGAACAGGATAGGCGAGATTAAAGTTCACTCTTGATAATGTATTCATGAATAAATGAAAGTTTAAGCTTATTTAACACTGTATCCTTTGCTCTTTCGTTGCCTGACTGCTTCTACCACAGTGTCCACATCTTACTGGCATTAGCCATTTCCTTGTATACCTGTTTCCATAGCAATCAAGGATGAGGATGATTTTTTTTTTTTTCCCCTATAAATAATTTAGAGGCATGTATATTTCATAGAGTGAGGGCAGCGTCTGAAAACGGTAATGATGCTGATGGGTGTTTAGGTGCATAACTCTGGTTAGAGGTGACAATGTTGCTCAGCGTCATGGACAGAGATCTTTAAATTTGGTTCAAATATGTACAACAGATGGAAAGTGCTCCCTTGCGAGCCTCACATTCAGATAAGGATGAATGAAATGTTATTGTATGATGTGCAACATCTTTTATCTCTTCTGATGTTTCTGCCATGTTTCCCCACATTGGTGAATGCACCAGAGCTGTTCCTTTTTAGTAGTTACAAGGTTTAATAGTGCAGTAGCCCATTTCATTTAACCCTTCATCTCGTTTGCCCACCCACAAAGTAACAAGTAACAACCTCAGGCAACATTGCAGCGAGTCCAGAACTCCAAGGGTTAAGGCCACTTTGTACCTCGAAGAATCAAAGCAATGCTACCCATTTCCTGTCAGGCTTGGTGTTTACATGATTCAGTGATGTTCACCATTTAGCATAACACAGCTAGATGGGACTGCCCTGCTCTTTGTGTCAAAAGATTTATCCCACCAAGACCATGTGGGTAGTGGAAACATTTAAAACTGTGCTGTGTGAAAACACTCTATCCAAACACCAGGCGTATTTTATAGTGTGGAACAACAGGGGAAACTGACCTCTTCAAAAACAATGATGATTAACTGATTATCAATTTTTGTCAAGAATATTATAAGCATAGAACAATTACTCCTTTATCTTTCTCTGTGATCACATGCTGTTAAAACTTGTCCTTTGTGCTTATTACATCTTTAGAAAATAACTTTTTAATGGAGCTGTCTATCTTGATTTTAGGCCAGATGTTGTTTGTCCTCATAAATTAAAAAATACCACTTCCTGCTGCAAACATTTGTCTTATCTGAATTCACCAATTTTCCACAAATTTAACACAAATGAGTTCCTGTGTGTGTGCCAGGATCCCCTGAAGTTATGCAAAATATTTTACACCCAGTAGTATTGCTAAACTCTCTGTTTTCACAAAGATGTATGTAATATTGAATTTGAACATGACTCTAGGGGTGGAAATTTTCTACAAACATCTATTCAAAGCAGTACTTTATGTGATGCTGTCCCTAAAAGCAGAATCAGAAATAAACTGATTCAGTTGTATTGCAACAGAGAAACGTGTATTTACCTGTTTATCTATAAGAAAATGTGTTACATAAACCTTAGAGATGAAGGTGGAGATGATAAAGTGGTCCCTTAAGTTTACTTGTCAAATGTGCTGCTTAAATATGACAACATAAATTATAATGGCAACATCATTAATGATTTTTCCCACTAATCTTGGTCTAATTATTACTATATTTTTTTAAAATCTTCAATAATTTTGATAACACAAATAATAACCCTGGTTAAAAAAAACACTGGATTAAAAATTGATCAAATGGCATCTGATCACCATATGGGTTTTGCATACAGCCACACCGTGCTTACCCCGATATTACAGATCAGCTGTACCTTTACTGAATGTACCTGGGAAAAACAAAGTGAACAAGCTGCAGTAGTCTGTAATTGTGGATCAACAGTGCAGCATGTCCCGAGGTTCAGGAGGGCTTTGTGATCATTGTGCTCTGTAGAACCTGTACAGCTTGTTGAGACAGTTTCTCAACAAGCTGTACATTCATGAGCTCATTCTCAGTTGGAGTCTGGGCTTTGAGTGGGTGACCTGTCGAGGCCCAGAGGCAACAAAGCAGCCACTACTCACGATGCCCTCTCGGCCAAGGGATTCACCTTTGGGTCGATGTTGTACTGTTTGTATACAGTTTCACATTTTCATCAGTCCACAAAACATTCTCTCAGACTCATAGGCTTCCTCTGAGACATAGTTATGCACCCTGACATATGAGAAACTCATGAACCAGCTCCAGGGATTCCTTTAAGCCCTTGAGATTACTCTGTAATGTTTCGCATACATACATACAAAACACAAAGACACAAAACTCCTGACAACTTCATCTCTGTCCTCAGGTATGAGAAGGTTCCTGTGATCCTGGTGGGGAACAAGGTGGACTTGGAAAGTGAGAGGGAGGTATCGTCCAATGAAGGTCAGGCTCTGGCCGAGGAGTGGGGCTGCCCATTCATGGAGACGTCGGCCAAAAGCAAGACCATGGTAGACGAACTGTTCGCAGAGATTGTTCGGCAGATGGACTATGCTGCCCAGCCAGACAAGGACGACCCCTGCTGCTCCTCTTGCAATATACAATAGCCCTGGGGGCCTCCAGGAACGGGCTGAGCAAAAAGTCTACTTAGAGGAAGGTACTCCGACTTGCAGCAGAGAGAATCTCACACACACACAAGCACACACACACACACACATACACCAATTAAACGGAAGAGAAATCCATGGTTGAACGCAATGGATTTTATCTCCATGGAGCATAAAATCTGAAATGACATGATTATTAATAACATGTGAGTAATGCATACATTTTGAATGAGAAATGCCAGAAATGTGCCGCAAGAAAATCGACAGACAGAAAGGAACAAGCCCTTGCCTTATGTTTCTCCCTCTTCTTGTTTGCTTTTATCCTTTTGAATTGTGGGGAAATGATCAGCACAGAATAACAGAGTAACAGATTTCTGGGATTCAGTTGTTACAGACGTTGCAGGTTATTTGATGTACAATTTTTCTTCCCAGCCTAGTTTGTGTTGAGGTTCTTGTACTCATGACAGGCCTGAACCAAAGAGGTGACCTGAATGCACCTCCATTTTCTTTTTCTTTATCAAGTGATAAAAAAGAGAAATGGAGAGAAAATGGTAGATAACTCAGTTTCGTTCTTGAAGCATTGGTGCAGTCATCTCTTTCCTATTTTCTCAATTTGAGAATCAGTAGTAAACATAGCAGAGTCTCTCACATATCATATACTATTTTGTTCTCCTGTCTGGGAAGAATCTGACAGCAGAGTGCAGAATAGTAATACAACTAACTTCTTTATCCTGATGGGACAGAGAGTTAAGCCTTTCAGTGTTGGACTATCGCTACAGACGATCTCTCTAAACCCTTTTCAGGAATGGGTGACATTTGAAGTGAAGATGCCAATATTTGTCATACTTTACATTTTCTTTCTCTCTCTCCTCTGGTATCAATATGAAAGGGGGTGCTAAAGCCTTTCAACATCCTGATTCCATTCTGTATGTGCACAGAGTATTCAAATCCATAATAACAAATAGTAACGATGAAGGTGATGATAATAAGAATAATAAATGGTAAGTGTAAATATTTTGTACTGAAAGTGCCAGCTCCAATGAAGACACTGAATCAACACGTGGAACTGTCAACTGTATGCATGGCTAGTAAACAAAAAGGACTCTTATTGTTTGAGATTAATATAGGCTGTGGAAATGTGCAAAACAAACACACGTCTGGATCTGGACACTGTCTCAGCTGTACATCTGTGTTGCCACGGGAACCAGACTTTCCCCGTGTAACCATTTTCATTGTTGATTTTATATTTTTTTATGTGACCATTTACTCTTTATTCCCTCTCTGAATGGTGACACTGTTACATTTGACACCTAAACAATAAAAGTGCGTTCAACACTTGACTGAGACTATAATGACTATAAAAACTGAAGCTTTAATTCTATTCATAACTATCTTAATATTTTCTTTACATTTCACAGGCACCTACGTTCTAAAAGGTCAAAGAATTTTCCTTTTAAATCAGAGGGTTAAACCAAGTCTCACACTATTGGCTCTCAGCTGCCAAAACTGCCTGTCATCTGTGGGCTCCAAGCCCAGTGTTATGGTCTAGATCTATCTTCATTATCTTAAAGCTGCAAGATTTTTTTTTTCCAACAAAACAATTTGTGCTACAGTATTTGCCCTTTATTAATTCACCTAGTTGACATTTAAGAATTGCTGCCCATACTCAAGATTTGTTAAGAGGTTTAAAATGGTTTTGTGTGCGCTTAACATTTATGCCAGTTAAAGAAATGATTGACCAAGGAGTAGGCAGCACCTCTACATTCACCATGAGAATTAACACAAAACTGTCTACAATTGTAGATGGTATCAATAAATGGCTTTACAAGTAAAATAATTGACTTAAATGGACAAAGGACTTACATTTCTGTAATCAATGTGAAAATTACTGTTTCTAATTTTTCACATCAGGTACGAAGGAGAGAAACTGGTGAACATGAACACAGTGTCTCAGTTTTCAGGTTGAAACTGAATAACAGTAATAATAAAAAACATATATTAGAATGATCACCTTTCTGACAGTTTCAATGTGAAAACTGGATGTTATCCTTTTGGACTTATCTACCTGCAGGAGCTACTTCAGCTTCTGGAGTTTTGGCTTGAATAGTGAGTCACCTCGCTCAGATCTTTGTCTTCTGATTAAACTGTGCTAAACCAACCCCCACAGTTACTCAACATTTGGTACTTTAGATTGGAAAAGATGGAGGTAGGTCCTCCACCGTGACGTCCATACTGTGAAGAATTGCCACCAAAAGAACGCCATGCTGCTCACGGGGGACCTGACATTTAAGTTAACTGCAGCACTGTTGCCTTACCAACACAGTCTTTTCGTAACTTGCACTGTTACTATTGCTCGACTCAGCCAAGGACTGCTTTGTTAGTCTACAGGGTCTAATCTGGTGACTGAATCTACTCGCGTGACCGTACGGGGTTATGTGCAGTTCTATCTTATGGGAGTTCGGTCTTTTCACCTGGTAATCAGTTGTTCAGGAAGGTTATAATAAGAATTTAAGGTGACGGCAACTGATCTTTCTTTTTGTTCTTTCCCTTTTTTGTTGGATGGCACCGGACACTGGTTCTGATTACGCACCTCACAGAGAAGGGGCTTTATTTTTAAAATGGCCCAAATGTGCACAGATCTTACTGTTAAATGCATTAGATGCCCATGTAGCTTAGAAAAAGTTTGCTACAGGAAGAGAGGGTAGCCTTGAAAAGGGATGGGACAATTTGACACAACATGACTTTAATCTGCTTTCTGTCAACCATCCAGTACCATTTTTGTTTAACTTGGAACATAGGTTATGTTAATCTTTGTGTCTGAGAGGGCCAGGAACCAAAAGTTCAATTTAAAGAATTTTCGGGAAGTGATTAAACAAACAGACTATATTCCAGCCATTTGTTCTCCCTGTTTTACCTCAAAACCAGTTTTAGGGACTGTTTTAAATGCAGGAAACACCAGCTAATAGACCCGGGGAAGTGTGTGCCAGCATCTCCTGTGAGGCACTTGTCAACATCCACCTTTAGCCACATGATGCAAGTGAGCCAGTAGGGACAGCCCTGTGTTTGTGCTGGTTGCTGAGGTGCTTTATCCACCCTGATGAGACAGGGCAGACCGCTGAACCTGATGGTGAAAGGTCTCAGAGGGGTTCATTAAGAACCAGAATCCCTGTGGCATCGCTTGGTTGTCAGCTGCATCATTTGTGTAAGTGGTAAATGTGGTACAACATCCTTGTCCAGTGAAAGAGCTTTAATGAGAATGGATTACCAAATGCTTTACAGGTAAAAGCCTAATAGTTGTTGTGCAGCTTCATCTATTCGACTAGTGTTTTTTCAAATGTAATTATGTTATCCAGTTCCCAGGTTTCCTCAAGTCCTTATTGATTTGCATGCAATTTGCATTGAAAAAAATAAAATTAGCTTGAAAACAACCCAGAGTTTCACAGCGTAGGTGTATGAATTAAACAGGCGCTGACTCATTGTTACCTGTTCTTAGCTCTGCCTGCCAGGGGCTCTGAGACACAGACATTGCAGCTGTGACACAGCACATCGTGTTTGTTCCAGCTGAGATCCTCTACATCAGTATGTCAAATGTCAAGATGAAAGGAGGGAGCTGCATGAGTCATGCCAACCACTACTGCCCTTACCCACTGCTTCCAGACTGCAGCACAGTCCTTGGGGGATCTATGTGGGATACAACAGTCTGTGACAAAAGGCCACATCTACCCAGTGCACTTTTACTCCAGGAGACATGAGCTCCAGAGGAGGTGAGGAATACTCTGCCAGCCCAGCAGTTTTAAAGATGAAGGAGATTCCTATGTGCAGACTAACCAGAGGGACCTTTAAATTGTTTTAATCCTTTCCTTGATCAGTGGAGCATTCAATTCTAAAGGCGGTCCAGCTGAAATATGTAAAAATCTGTAATCACAGACAAAATGTAGAAATGGATAGAGTGAGATTTTGTTTTTAAAGGATGGATTTATGTATTTGAAAGAATTCATTTTTGGCTTTGACACAGCAGTGTACCTGATGTCACAACGTTTAAGGTACCATCATTCCTTCATTGTCCTCGTGCTATGATGCTCATGCCTATTTTTCTAGGATTTTGGAGGATGCATTGATGTGCTTGTACATGAGCATGATGAAATGTACTTGTACTTGATTTGTGCTGTATCTTAGCTGGTCTCCATTGCTTAAAAGAGCCAGGCTTTTATGAACCCAACACTGTCAACCCCCCTCTTATGTTTCACGCCTTTTGTATTGAAAACAATGTTGATGTGCAGGAGGGGGAAGTTGGAACAAACAAGCTGAGCCGGGACTGTCAGGAGGCCTAATAACTAGGTGTCATGGCAACCAGACTGCAACACATGAGTTGTCAATTTCACAGTCTAATTTGCAGCTGTAACAGAGGAGTGTGTGTGTGTGTGTGTGTGTGGAGGGTCAGGTTATCTGTTGTTAACTGCTCTTACTGTTATCAGCAATGAATATTAAAGGTGAGTCAAAAACAAATATAAACAAACACTTGCTATTGTATTAATGCACATGATTTTTTCTAATCCATGTTATTTTGGGGATCAACTCTACACTATTTAGATGGATCAGTTAGAGTAGAAAATAGAATATCGTACATTTTTATTAAACTAACTGTGAGTATGTAAAGCAGTACACTTTAGATAATTTGCCTGGAAGCAGAGACACCTTTCAGTTTCAGAAGAATTTACATTTTTACATTTCGTTTCTTGTAGAATCTAAACAGCTGGACTATACTTACAGTGTGTTAAATGATAAGTTTTTAAATGATAAGACTTTTATATATAAATAATACTTTTTTAGATAATTCACTACTTGTCCAGGTACTGTAAGACCAGAAAGCTCATCAAAAAAATCTATCTCTGCTCAACATGTTACTTAAAACCTCATCACTGTGAGGTAGCAGCTCATACAATATAAGGCATTATAAAACCATGTGATTAATCAATATGTCCTAAGGTGTTCATGCTGTGTCCACCATCTTCAAATGAAAGTATGTAAGTGTTGATCATGACATTGCAGTTTACTGTAAAGTATTTGTAAGTGTAAGGAGTCAAATACAGGGAACAGAGAGACCAGGTATTTTACAGGTATTTTACAGGTATTTTACAATGCATCTACTACCATTTATTTTTAACAGTACACTACATTACTGAATATTGAATTACTACAGTTTTTTTCTACTATTCATTCCTACAAATCCAAATCAAACAAATTAAAAAACAAACCAGAAAAAACAACAGATCCCATGTTCATTTTTTAAAATAAATTGTTATACAAATCACAGACAACAAATAGTAGCACAGAACATTTGTATTACAAAAGTAACAGCTATTGTTTTACCATATTTTAACAAATCCCTCTCTACTAAAATCCTTAATGACAGACTTTGCACCCATCAGCAAAGCCCCCACAGGCAGATTTACAATAACAACAGTACAATAAAATAGCTTTAGCTTGGAAACAAGTTTTTTTGCACTTGTAAATGTGAATTGGATTACAGTGAATGTGCAGACATAGCGAGCTGCAGGACTGCAGTGTTTGGCTGGTTTCCTCAGTCACTGTTGTCAGTGCTTGTAAAACACCTAAAAAAAAAAAAGCACCGCGATGTCACCTGCGAAGTAAAAAGATGGGAAACAAACTAATAGAGGGGGAGAAAAGTAAACAGGTGTAAAATGACATACCTCACTTCTCCATCTGCTGAGAGACTCTTAGGTGATTCCAGGTCCGTGCTTTGTTAATTCTTACTTGTCCTTTTACAGTCACCTCTAAAATAACAGATTAGCTACAACTACACAAATGAATCAAACAAATGAGGCGGAAGTTTTACAATATGAGCTGTAAAATTGTGAAATCCCGGGGGTTTTGTTGCGTGTTCTTCTTTATTGCAGTCACGTCACAAGATCGTAGTTTTTTAGCAGCAACGACAAAACAAAATGGCTGACATTGCCTGTATTTTTAGGGAAACATGATTTAAATATAACGTACTTTCTCTGTTAAAATGCATTTTAATAATCATTGCTTGGTGGAGGAATGTTGATCTTATTAGTTATTCAAAATATTTTGTCAGAAGACCATAGGAATGTTATGTTGTCATCTTTTTCTATGTAGTTGCTAAGAATGCTGAGAATATTACAATTTCTGATGATAAAAAGAAAAAACAATCTGTTATTTGCTTTATCAGTGTATGTAGGTTTGACCAGAATATTTGGATGGATGTTCAGCAGCCTTTTTACTGTTGTTACAGATGATTACAGACAGCTAACTCATTGCCGTTGACTAATAATGACTCTGTAGCATTATTCTGTCCTTTTTTAATTGTAGAAATGTGGGGAAAACAAAAAACAATATGGCAAATGGGAAAGGGTAAATCAACAACCTGAAATAAATTAAATAACATGTTTTTATCGATTTAGCAGTTCACACAATTAAACAATCCTTTCTTACTCTTCATAAGACTTTAAAAAGCCTTTAAGGCTTTGCTGTTTTTCTTTGGAAATTTTTGTCATTTGAAACATACATATAACTCCATTAAAAAAAATACAGACAGTCATGGTCACAGGGGGCTGGAGCCTATTCCAGCTGTGATTGTTTGAAAGGTGGGGTACACTGTGGACAGGTCACCAGTCTATCTCAGGGCCAACAGAGATAAACACACACAGAGATACTCAGATTCACATACAGGCAATTTAGAGTAACCAATTAACCTGTGCATGTCTTTGGACTGTGGGAGGAAACCAGAGTACACGGAGGAAACCCATGCAAGCATAGGGAAAACATTCAAATCCCACACAGAAAGTCTGCAGCTGGTCAGGAAGTTACCCTACCTTAAAAGGTTAAAAGATAAAAAATGCATTTTACAGGCGATCCTTCAGAACGCCTTCAGGAAGAACTCACTGTTTCATATAAAACATTCAGGTTTATTGTAGTTGGTTAAATTGTTCTCACAGAGTCCAGGGCCCCATACTATACCATCTGTCTCCATCATGTAGTCATCTGAATTTATAAATTGAACTACTAATTAGAAGGATTTATTCAACAGCTGAAGGATTTTGTGTATTCCTACAGTACATGTGCTAAATATTCCCAGGCTGACATAAACACAGGAACAACCATGTTACTGCATCCACTGACGAGTGTTTATGCTGAACTAAAATATAAATACAACAAAATGAAAGCTAAAGTAGAACTTAACAAATGCAACCAAATATAGTATATAAATCTGACAAAATATTTTTGTTGATATGTGCTTACAGTCAGGCAGTGAATCTTCACTATTTTCCTGGAGGAAATTATTTGTAGCCTGAGAAGAAATGTGGTAGTAATAAAAACCACAGGTTTCCTGCTGCCTCCATGCAGGACATGGGGAGAGCAGCTTGTCTTCACCTGTTCTGCTGTTTTTTTTTTTACATATTTTCCTCCTTTTTTATAGGAGAAAATGTGATGAGGCTCCCTCCTGCTGAATTTCTTCTCTTGCAGAGGTGGAGCGCTCGGCAGGAACTCCATGATGCTTATTTCCAACAGGAGGAAGTCTGATTCCTAAGCTTTAGATCTTTAGTCTGTACAAAACAGATCCCCTCCCTCTGTTTAATCAACTGTGACAACTTCCCACCTCACCTCGCTACTTACTTACTAGCAGAGTCTTAAGAGTTTCTCTGTTTCACCATATTCTGACATCTGTTCTGAGAGATGGAAAATCTCTGAACACAGGCATTGTTACTGCAGCTGTGAATATGATGAATTCAAAATACTACACTGATGTCTCAATCATCAGCTATGAAATGTTTTAGGGTGAGATCAACTTTATTTAGAGGAAATGTATACGGCTTACATAATAAAAGCATTATACAAGATCATAAAAACATACTAATTGATCATCTAGGCCCTTGAATATTTTACAAGTTACATACAGTGAAGAAGTCCATAAATTGAAGATATTGTGCTTTGAGGTGCAAAATTTTTTCAACTGTCAATATTATTCATGGCTGTGAACTCTGAAATTCATGTTCCATCTTGGTAAACAATAAAGTGCAAATTGCTTTATATAAACTGTGAGTGAGGGAACTATATATATATATATATATATATATATATATATATATATATATATATATATATATATATATATATATATATATATATATATATATATATATACATACATATAAATAAACACAAATGTTATTGATTTTATTAAAGTCTTGGTTTCAGGACATATCAATTAACATTTCTCATTGCTTTTCATATACACATATATAAAATGTTAAACTGGGGCTTTTGTATGTGGATTTAAATGAACCAAACCTAACAGCAAAGACTTTTACATTGTAGGTAAAGAACTAATCACACACAGCTGTGTGTGCAGTGTTTGTGTAGACGTGGGGCCAGACTCACTCCAGATTGACTGGAACACTGAGGGTGGTAGAAATGCAAATGTCTGGCTATTCTAATGATCAGGGATTAATAAAGGATGGTGACGGAGCAGTTGATGCAGCAGCAGTTGCTGCAGAGATTAAAAGAGAAAAAGAATCTCATCTCCATCTTTCATTCCTCATTAAGTTGAATACACACTCGGCTAAAGATACTGTGTTAAAATCACAGTGTTTTAGGTAGTTGGTAGGTTTGTTAAGAGTACTGGACATTTGTATTTGATGATTTATAATAACAATCAAACTACTTGTTCAGTTAGTAGTCAATGAGCTTCAGTATTCAACTTTTAAGTCATGATGGATGAAATCCTGAAAACAATCTTAAGTGCCAGTGGATCCATGCCCACGACAATTAAAGGTTATGAAGAAATAGTTCAGGAAGCTGAGTCCAGCACTGCATCAAATTATGACATTAAATGTTACTGAAAACTAAAATTTGTGTGGTCCCACAGCAATCCAGAGGCCTGACTACTCCAGAGACCAAGAAAGCTCAAGGATTACTGTAGCCATTAAATGCAACATCATGAGTCATGATAATGGCCTTAAGCTGGATTCTTGTTAAAAACCCTATTTTAAGGAGGCACTTTATGACAGAAACGTTTTTTTTTTTTTATCACGTCACTTATTTTAGTTTGTGCTTAATGTACAGAAATACTTTTTGTATTCTTAACTATTGTGTTTACTCATATACGACACAACAGAAAATCTGGGGGGCAGGTGTACAAGTGTTAAATTGTGGATATTGCACAAAAAGTGGGGGAAAGTTTACAAATGGGGGCCCAGCAGCTTTTGCCCTGCTAGTCTAGCACTGGAACTACACAAGGAAAATGAAAACTAAAAGGATGCGTTCTGTTTAAAATGCACATTAAATTGAATTAAAATTAATTGTTGGTGTCATGAATTATAACCACGTTCTTTCAGGAAAGCACATCATAATGTAGAGATTGTTTTAGGAATGTGATTATTCTTTGTTTATGAGTGTTTCCTCATCCTGTGGCGATCAGCATGAATGTTATTTAATATTACATAACTGCATAAGAGATCATTTAGAACATGGCACAAAAATCTTGATTGCTTACATAACTAATCCAATACAACATTGTCTCCTGCCTGTTTCCATTTTGTCTTTGTAGCTCTCACACATTTTTCATGCTCTTGCTGAAATGTTCATCTTTGCGTCAGTTCCAAGTCAGTGTCTCTTGAGGGCCTCTGAAGCTGCCAAGACACCAAGTGTGATTTCTACATCTTTAGTCCCAGACCTTTAAAGCGTAGGAGACTTTTCTTCATGCCAGTAAGAAGGTGGGTAAGCAGCAGAAATTATATAGAAACATGAAATAAAAACTCGGTTTCTGCCTTTCATAAACACAGTTTGTCTTTTATCTCCATCCCTGTCTGTAGCTGCAAAATTGGAGGAGTGGGCAATGTGAGGTTAAAGGACCCAGCCAAAGCCCAAGGCCACTGTAATTAAAATAGGAGAGGGGGACTAAGTATTATATATTAATACAGATTAAAAAACATGGGCTCTCCTACCTATTGAATTTATTTGGGGGATCCAGTATAGCATTCAAACAATACCCGTCGTCAGTCTGAGACTTGGGATCAGTTTTCACATTATACATAATTTAGTTGTTGAACAATCCACACGTTTATTGTTATTTCATTTCTCTTGTTATCCAGATATGGAATAAATTGTTCCCTTGGCACAAACATCAGCATGATGATGACCACGTATAGTCACTGGCTTCTTTGGCTGGTGACTCGACTTGCAGCTTGAACACATTTTCAACTGGTGGTGGTCTTACATAATTTCACATAGAGATGCTTTTAAATATAGAACTTATTCCAGATGTTATTATGTTGGTTTACTTTTCAAGCCCTGCAGTGTTTGTGACACAGCTGTCTTTCACTCACCTTACTGCACCCCCCAGTGGACCCTGGATGAAGTCCATGATAATGAGTGGTATCGCAAGCCACCAGCAAACATCTCAATGGGCAAGTCAGGCTCCATTTTATTTCCCCTCCTAAGGAAAGTCTGCTTAACTGTTTTTTTCCTGCCCAGTTACCTCAGATCCATCAGAGAATGAACACCACAAGACCTCTGAAGCTGTTCCCTGCTATATGACACCAAGGCATTAGCAGCAGATTCTTATAGTCCTTTAAGTTGCAACATTACACAGCCCTATACACAACAAACTGCAGTGCACTGTCAGAACCAGCATAAACGTTCTCAGCCGTTTGATTTAGAGTAGCTCTTCTATAGGTTCCAACACGTTCCTGACTGTTCATTTGCTACCTAACATATCTCACTCCCTTCCAGGTGCCATTGTAATGAGATAACCCATGTTAGTCACTCCTTTTTTAGTAGTTATTTGACTGTAAATGTGGACGATCCTTCTCAGATTACTAATTTGGAGTCCTGTCTCTCAGCCATGAAAAAATTGATGTCAAACAACTTTTTGCTCCTACATTCTGATAAAACTGAGATGCTGGTCATTGGCTCAGACACCGGTTTAAACAATTAACAAAAACTTTTGACAACTGTGTAATTTCTCAGGGGGTCGGGGGGGTCTACAGAGGTTTTACTGAGTGGCCTATCACCCCAAACCCTGTCTCTGTCTGCTGGGTTCATGTGCTGGCCACTTTGTCCTGTAACAATCAGTACTCTGTGATGAAATAATAGGCAGAGAGGACCCAAGTACAGACGGGGTATAAACAGGTTGGTCATAAAGTAATATAACTTTAATAATGGGCAAAATGCCTTACAAAGTAAATAAATGTCTAATGGAAACTGAAGATAATATCCAAGCATACAGGGTTCAGAACCTAGACAGGTTACAAGGAACAGACATGAGGCAAGGTCCATGAATCCAGGGAAGGAGATCAGAAACACTACAGTAGGCAGTCCAATAAACAGGGACACCTGGAAAATAGTTGCAAACAGAAGAGAATGGCAGAAACACTGCAGTAGAGCTGAACAATCGTGTCAGTAACTTGATGTATGGTTTATGGTATGTAAGGTACAGTATATGTATAAGGCAAAATTTGTGATTTATTGAACAATCAGATGGTAGAATGGATGGAAAGTAAGCAGACAGGAGGTGCAGGTGTAAAACCCATTAAAAGTTTATGAAATACAACACCATATTAAAAAGGTAAAAAGTGCATTCTACTTTCACGAATGTACTGCCTGGGGCCTCTTGGAGTTGTTAGCCACTGCCCTTTCCCTTGATAAAAAAACGTTTTTACTTTCCCTCCCCTTTAATCATATGACAAATGAAGATTTACAAAGCAGTTACAATTTAAAGAAGAAGACTGAATACATGAATGGAGAAACAACAAATGCAGATGCTTCCACACAGGTGAACTGCATGGTACAATTCAGGAAATGTTGCTCTGTAGCATTTATAAAAATGTTCAAAATGACTTTGAAAGAGAGTTTGTTGATGGAGCATAGTGGATGGCAAGAGCTTTAGTCACTGCTCAAATGTGCTAATGTTTAAGCAGGACCAGTGTCTGAAGTTAAGTCTGCATTCACATCATGCATGTGTAGCACGGTCTCTTCCAGGATCGCATTGCGGGGATCACTGGATGGTTTTGTAAGGAGGAAAATTATGTGAATTATACCTGATTTTAGATTTTAGACCTGTTCTACCTATGTTCTGCAAAACATTTACTGTACTAGTAAACGTAGTATTTTTGCATGTAAGGATTGTGTTATTTGAACTTTATGGACTTGGGAACTTTTTCCACCCCTGATGATTTGTGGTCACTGCATCAAACACTGGCACCAGCTTATGACGCGTGAATCCTCATTCTGCTATTTGAACCCAGCCACTAGATGGTGCTGCTGCTCTTCTGTGTCCGGCGCTGCTGAGAAGGTGGAGGTGCTGCACCTCCTTCATTGTCTGAGCAAAGGCACCGGGAGTGGATCCGCTGCTTGGTTCAGTGTAATCCAGTCTCTTCCCGGCTCGTTCGCTCAGTCGTCCGCCATGGCGACAGCAAAAAGCCTCGTCTCCGCCACGAGCCTCGTCTAAACCAAATCAGGACTGCTTTTCCTCCACCGCGGCTCAACGTGGATGTAACATCACCCTTGGTTGGGACAAATACGCTGCGAAGAAGCCTGCATTTCGAAATAAGGGGTAAGGATCGTGCAGCCAAGTCCTCTGTGCGTGCGTGTGTATATATATGTGTGTGTGCGTGCGCGCTCTTAAGAGAAGTGATCCAACTTGTTTGAGGAGATTAAGGTTAAATCCTGGGAGTATCTTTGCCGGGTTGTTTTCTGATCCCGTGGATTTCGAGGAAGGAAAATAACTAAGAGTGTGTGAAATTCTTAATATGCGGCCAGTGGAAAGTGTCCTGTCTGTCCTCCACTGTGGGCTGCGTTGCACTAATACACATCAGCTGTCTGTGGATGTGAGCAGACTGCGGGGGCTGATTTTTGTTTCTATTTATTTCTTTCGTAGCTGTGAACTGAACATGGCTCTGTGTGAAATTTAAATGACCAAAGATATCACCAGGAAGTGTGTATGTTTCTTCTACTTAGTTTACAGAAGCTGCCCAGGTGAGTCCAGATCAGACACATCTGCTGTACAAGCTGATAATGTCCTGAAGATTACAGCGGCCTGATCTATTAACCTAGATTACATCAAGAGTAAGAGAGAGGTGAGGTGAGCCTAGTCTGAAGCTCCCCGTGGCAGATTTCACCATTTTCTCTGCTACTTTCATCACTCTGTTTTTGCATAGGCTTTTAAATGGCAGCCCAGCTTACAACGCGCAATGTATCCTGTTGGTTGTCTTATTTTTTATTTTTTTTTGCTTAATGGGCACACATGTGACGTTGACCATTATGCAGCGGGAACCTAAAGTAATTCACGCAATACCAGCCACACCCAGTGTGTGTTCGAGGCCATAGAGGAAATTCAGCTCTTTTTTTTGTTTTGTTTTGGAGCTTCCTTCAGGTAGAGAGCTGCCTGTATAAGCTCCAGCCTCTGGCCCTGTAACTGTCACTAAAGGATTACAGCTGTGCAGAGTTGGACTACACTCAGGGGCCCCTCTGTGCCCCTTGCACACTCAGAAGCCACTGTTTCAGCTCTGGAGTCTCTAAAGGCCACAGCTCAATGTTACAGTATTGTGGGGAATTTCAAGCAAACAAGTTCAAAGCTAAAGTGGTTTGCCGTGAGAAAAAAAACTCAGGGACCTCTAAATGTCCCTCTGGCATTGCATAATGGCTGACTGTGTTTTATGTCACTCTCGCCCTGTGTGTTTATTTGGACCTTAGTTACCTATTCAAAGGAACACCCAGACCTAGACTCATGACTGGTTGATTAATGATCCTGGGTGCAGGGGAGGATACCTGTGGCTTGAAATAATCACTGTATACTCTTTCACTGGTGCTTTATTTGAAGAGTGTCTGATTACATGGCATGCATGTGCAGGTCATATAAAATATGAATTTAGAGACTGAATATGAGACACCGGCCAATAATCAGGATGAATATAGGTGCTGTGAAGATCAAGTGTCACAAATGACTTAATTGAACATTGTTTTTTTTACACACACACCACTGGGGACAGCCTATAGGTCAGGTTTCTGACTGCTCAAGGAAATGCAGTCTGCTCCTTAGCTTAACGTTTCCATCATCTCGCACCCACTGCTCTGTGCGCATACAGGTGCACATGATGAAACTATGCTTTCTGTATTCAGTGGCTCTATGGGTATTTATAGATGTGTTCATAAAATAAAGACTCAAAGGCTGACCTTGAAATAATTCAAACTGAAATTGCATGTTTCCTAGTTAGTTAAATTACAGTTTGTTTATTAATGAAAAATAACAATAAATGAGATTATCCCTGGAGTTCATCAAATCTGGGTAATGGAAACCACATACAATATGACACCAGCTGTTGAAACACAACCCTAGTTGATAGTCCAATAATTAATTAGTCAATAAACAGAATATTTTAAGGAAGCAATTTCTCTCTCATTATGCAAAAATGCCACATTTCTGCTGGTTGTAGCTTCCAAGATGGGAACATTTGCAGCTTTTACTTGGCATTGTTGCTATAAAGCAGTTTGAAGATGTCAACTCTCAGAAAGTGAGACAAATATTTATCACAATTTTAGTACTTTACAAAATTGGTGGTTAATCTGTTAACTGAAAACATTATTGACAGTTTAAGTGATGATGAAAATCCCAATTAGTTCCAGCCTTACTAATTCACTATAATTTTTGTTTGCAGTGTTTGACTGGGAATTTATGATGTGCCTCTCCTAAGCATCAGGTAGACCATCATCAAAAAGAATTTAAAGTGTCTGCCGTCCTTGGCCTATTTTCTTTGCGCACTCGGCTGGATTAGTACATTATCCAGTCCTTTAAAATACCTTATTCAGCTTTTAGCTTAAACTTGGCAGCAGTCATTCACCTCTGCAGAGGCTGAACAACTGCCCACTGGCCCCTGATGAACCACTTGGTGAGGTCTCAGGGTGACTTCAGCCTGCTGGAATGTGCAATGAAGAGAAAATTAAGCAGCACAGCCTAGAGGGATCTGGCTGTGGATACGTGGGGGTGGATAGTGACCTGCTCATGTGTCAACCCACAATGAATGAGTCCACAACATTGTCCAAATACAGTCCTCCATCTGGGACAAACACAGACTGCGTGACACTGCAGATTATTCCAGACCTGCAGATCTGCCCATATTTGAATATCAAATGTCACCCTTCATAGCTTGATGTCGAGAGGCGGTGGTTCTTCCCTTGCAGACTTTCGTTTTGATAGAGCTGTTTATACTGTATCAACTATTAGTCTTTACATTAAATTAAATCATTTAATTGGTTTGCCATTTAATTTTTATGTTTAAACCAATTAGATCTATTACTTCATTAAGAGAATAAGTGCTTATGTTACTGTGTTATTCTTGTTATTTTACATTAAGGTAACTAGATATCAGTTTTTTGTATGAGCTAGATAAAGCAAACTAATAAATAAATAAGCAAATACAAGCCACATTTAAAAGAAGTTGGGAGGATTTGTAAAATCTAAATTAAAAACAGAATGCAATGATTTGCAAATCTCATCAACCCATATTTTATTTACAATAGAACATAAACAACATATCAGATGTTGAAACAGAGATTTTACCATTTCTTGGAAATAAATTGACTCCTTTTGAATTTGATGGCAGCAGTACTAATGTTCCTTACACATGTTCAAGGAGTGTAAAAAAAGTTACAGCAAACTAATGAAAATAAAAGTGTGCTTTGCTTACTTTAATTCATTAAATTAATTTATGTGCCTTCGATATTATGTTGAAAAAAATCTTTGTTTTACTCTTTTTTTTTTCTTTTTTATTGACAATTAAAAATAAAAGGATACAAACATTTGCACCCAACTGTATACACTTATAGAAGCAGTGCATGTAAAGTGTGCTGCACAAGTTAGGGGCACTGGTGCACTCATTTTGGTTATTATGTTCGCAACATGGTGGCAATCTTGCTCTTTTTCTTATAATATACCACACAATGAATAAACTGTAAGCCAGATTCTTACATGAATACATACAATGCAAAAGTGGAGAAGATTGCAGTATAAACGGAGAAGACATTTTCCTCTAGTAAACTGTCTCAATAGGGAATTTAATCAGCAGGCCTATTATTGATTGGCAACTATGGATCATAGAGAACTTTACATGCTTGTGTTTTTTTTTTTTTTTTTGTTTGTTTTCTCAAAGATGAAATAAGATAAAGGGACAGCTTATATAGCTCAAATCTACAACAATTACTCACATATTTGACTTGCCATTCTTGAGACAACCCTAACCTCCCTAAATAAAGTGTCTGTGTGTCTTTATCCCTGATACCTCGCTTTCACGACTTCCAGAATCAGTTGTCATTCTATTGACACTTTGATTTTACAGTTCAGCCTTATGATTCATTTGTCAAATCAAATTAAGGCTGCTTGATTTGTGCTTTGAAATAAAGAACATGCCTGGATCTTTTCTTTTTCTTTTTTTTTTTTTTTACACTAATTGGTTCTCCCACAGGCAACAATTATCAGCCATTAGCAGAGAGTGCAAATACTGCATTTGCAATTACTCTGTTAGTGTGACATGGAAGGTTGTGCAGCCTGTCCTCTGGGCCCCCATTTTATTTCACCTAGTGCACCACTGATGCTATGTAAAAGGAGGCTTCTTCTTACTACACTGGAATCATTTTTTACAATGCTTTATCTGTGTTTTTCATGATGTGCAAGCAATAGAGGATGTGGCGACTTTTATTTTTTTTACCTTTGACTATTCTGTCTTGGCTTCTCTGTAGGCTGGGCAGTGAGCTGGGCAGTGCACCATGGCCGAGTCAGATTCAGAGCCAGTGACTTCAGGAGCAGGGCATCGTCTTGGAGCCCCAGAGACTCTTGGCATCAGTACACTGGACCCTGGGCACAGACCCCCGCCTATGCCCCCTGGACGACATGTTACCATCAGGGTCCGTATGTTGGATGACACAGAGGAGCTCTTTGACATCTCGGTGAGTCGTTACTGCTGACTTGTCCAGGCCTGTTTCTTGGTAGGAATACTAATGTGACTCTTCATTGTTGCACAGTGTCCAAATAGCATTTCCTGTTTTCATCATAGCAGCAGCAGTCCGGTAAATGGTTGTCATGGCAACTGCATGATGCTGAATGCAAGAATAAGATTGGGACAGATTTTTTATTTTTTTTTGTAATGTCAGGGTTCTTTCAGTTTGCTGTGATGGTATTTCCTGATCACTGCTTGCTAATCTGCCAAACAGTGTTAAACCTGTTGTTCTGCTGTTTTATACTTTGCAACACAGTTTTTTTTCCACATGACAGCCTCTAAAACACTGTGACATTTACATGTTGGCACATTGGAGTGCTGATGACCCGTGAAAACTATTGATGCTTTTCTAGATAATGAAGTGAAAACAGGTGGGTAGAAGGACAAGAAAAGATTTTGTGTGTTTGAAAGAAAAAAGCAGTTCAACTTCTGCTCATGGTTTCACGATTAAGTTTCTAATTACATATTTGCACATTATGTAAAAGAGGAGCTAAAACTATAAACTAATGATGGACTTTGTATTATAAAGTGATAATCCCTTAAACACAATGCTACTATGAACAAATCCCCAAGCACAGAGCTTTGCTGGTGTCACTTAGTAAAATAAATACAGTGAATAACACCAGCTTTGTTCTTCAATGCAATGTGAAGAGGATAAGATCCATGGCACACATCCTTCCCAGCATTCCTCTGAACGTGTGGTGTTTTGGAAAGGTGTGCTTAGACGTGGATTTAATGGCAGAGGCAAGGGGTGGAGTAAGTGGAAACACTGTTACTGGTCTTAGAATAGAAAAACTAGCCATGTTCTGTGACCACAGTGCTTCCGGCCTGGAACAGAGGAGTGAAATTAGTAGATAGAAGAAAGTGGAAAGTGGTGATGGAGGGATACAGATAAGGCAGCAACCACACTTAAACAAGGTTTGGTGCTAAAGCTGTTGAGCTTTGCCGACAGTTTTCGTGACAGGCTCCCAAGGCGGTGTAGGTATATGTTGTTCTTAAACCAGGTGGCGAAGTGTACTGTGCATGACTCCTAATCTTTCTAGTGATGTCATGGGTTAAACAAAATGCTTGCAGTAGTATGCAGTAGGTATTTACAGAGTTGTTATCTCCCAAAGTGTCAGTATTAGACTGCTTTATCCTCCACAGAATTCATACCTAAACTTTTTTTGACAGGTCAGGTTTGTATACATGGCAGTTTTAGATAAAATATGTCTGTGTCTTTTTATTTCCACATGCTTTAAGTTGGATGAACATACAGACATAATAAAATGGCAGCAATTGTTTATGTTCAATCAACTGTTGCATAGAGGATGTAATGCATACTGTAAATGACACTGGCTGACTCTGTGTTGACCTTTTGTTAACCTGTCGGGGCCATTGTGTTGTTGTAGTTTAACTGAATTGATGATGAGGTAGATGAGTCTTTTTTTCTTTTACTGCAGCAGGTGGACTGGATTGAAACGGGGTGTATATACTGCTCAGGAGAGTGTAACATAAGGCTTCTGCTAACAGAGAGCATTTTTCATGCTCAGTTTAACACACATTGTATCCAGAACTTCAGATCAAAATCCCAGTGGGCTTGATATTAGTTTTGCCCAATGATGTCTAAAAGAGTAGATTTTCCACAGGCATTGGTTCTGATTGGAAGTAAAAAGATCTGATATCTTAAAACAAAAACAGCGCAAACGGGAAACAACGTCTTTTCACACAGTTTCTTTCTCTTTATTTTACGCATTGTTCTGTTTTCTGGCTGCTGATGACAGTATGCCTTTATAACACCAAAGAGTCATTCAGCTGATTAAAAACTTGGCATGAATGTTTTGATGCTGGAAGTGAGTGCTGTTTAACTTTAGCGAGACCCTTTGTTTCACTCAGTTACATCCCACAACTTTCAGCCTTTTCTGATTCAGATGAGACATAATGTACTGAAAACACCCCTCAATGTCCCCTGCAGCAATGAAGATAAGTGCGTGGTCCACAAAATTTTTATGAGGATTTTATGGTCCAAACCACTCAAAGCAGGACTTTTTTTCAGGTGTCACTTTAAGATAACATAAAACGTCTAACCTCACCCTGTTACTGATACTTAAGGCTTTAGTTCCTCTGCCTCTGGTTCAGAGGGGTAGGTTTCCACCTTAGCAGGCGAAGTATCAGATGGTTCAAAAACAAAAAGGGGCCATCGAGCCTTCTCGTGGGTCACATACCATGCTGTGCCCTACTTAGCACTCTGGCTGTGAACACACTTGTGTTGATGCTGATGACGTTTGGCAGTTTGACTGGAACAGACTAAAAAACACACGAGCCCAAATTCTGGTCTGGTTGCCCCCTTTCATGATTCATTTCAAAGGAATTATTTTCAAATTGAAATTGGAGGCTTGCCTCTGCCTATTTTACTTGAGCCGCATTCAGCAGGGCAGGAAATCCAGACTGTATCCCTCAGACTGTCTTGTAGTCCTCAGGCTAACATACCCCGACTCTGTCTCTGTTGATGTTTTGATGCTTATGTTTGCTGATGGATGGTGGAAGCTCCACAGAACTTGCCTGTGAACAGTGCAAGTGGCAGCATAGATTTAGGGGTGGGGGATGGGATGATGAAAGCAGAATGGGAGGGAGGAGAATCATGCTCATTCCTGTGAATGAAGGAAACAGTCAGGCTCCATTAGCCAAACCTTACTGCTAGAATACTAATGAATATAACCTAACATGGAACCTTCCACCTTCCATTCAGTACCCACATTAGCAACACAGTCAGTCATCGTTAGAAATTCAGACACCTAGTGGCTCTCCTTTATTACACTATCACTTTTTTCTTTATTTATTCTCCATCTATATCAAGGCGTAAAGACATTACTGTAGAATCTCTGTAAAATGCAACCCTGCAGAGAAACAAAATCCTAAATTCAATCATTTTTATTGACTAATTAGCTCCTTCATCTCTTGCCCTTTTTATTTGCCTTATATATAAGATATTGTTTCTTCAGCACAGACTCATTAAACTACATTAGATTACATTTCCTTTTATAATCACCACTAAAATCAACAGTAAATTATTGAACACTTACAACTAAAGCCCACAACTAATGACACGCTAACTACTGTACATAACTTGGATCAAAAGTAAACTATATCAATATTATATGTTAGGTTAAATGTTGTGAAATTTTGTAGATTCAGTACTTCCTGACAGTGATTCCCACTGGTTTTAAATACTTCTGACATTTTGTCAAGCTACATCAGCGAGACGGATTTTTCACTTATCCAGTGAAACATTGCTAACATGACAAACATTATATCGACAAGTGAGCAATGTCACTACATCAGAGCCACTTGCATGGCTCTTCTCTCAGCATGGACTTTTGATCAATTAGTTCAGATTACAAGTCAGTGGATAAAGATTAACATTTTATGGATCCCACTC